>NW_026783284.1:0-25000 GCF_949774975.1 Lagenorhynchus albirostris | reverse complement strand
AAATAAGTCATACAGAAAAAGAAACATCATAAGATATCACTAATAAACGGAATGTAAACTTGGGTACACAGGAACTGAATTACAAAACAGAACAGGGTCTCAAATTTAGAAACCCAACTTATGCTTGCTTAAGGGGAAAGGTGAGTTGGGGTGCTGCATAAAACCAGAGATTGAAATGAGCACAGATAAAGTTCCTTAAGCCAAATATGGAATAGACAAGAGCTACTCCTTGCTCAACGAAATGGACTCAACACCCCATATTAAATGCCTAAGAGTGTAACTGACTAGGAAGTATCTTAAAACCTATGGATTGCTATGTCTCCGAAAGAGAATCAAGCGTGTGTACAGGGTCATAAACGCAGCAGTGATAGGATTGGAGAGATTCAGTGAGCAAATGAAGACCCTTTGAAGTCATATTGCATGGCACCCATTCCACGGGTCTCAACTCTCCAGGTTTAAGGTATTCTTCCTTCAGCTAAAACATGCATGTGGAACCCAGAGTATGATCAACCGTGTGATCGGGAGACGTGTTCCAATATGTGTCAGTTATCATCCCCTGGTACTCGGGTGCAACATTCCAGACGCTTTACTAACAATCTCCCGACTTGTAGAGTCAGTGCCTTTAACCTCCTCTTTGGCCCAGTTTGCAATTTCTGCGGAAGATGAACAGGAATAGGGAGAACCAATGAGAGACTAGCTGGAGGTGTCTGGACGGGCAAATTTAACTCTCATTTCCCACCAGGAAGAGGAATTAACCAAAGGCTCAGCGTGCCGTGCGGGAACCAGATTAGGGCCTGAAGCCATCCTGTGGTGTTGCGGCCAGCTCTCGAGAAAGCGAGTTGAAGAAAGGAGCTCAGGGGCACTGTAATTCACAAACCTGCAGAGTTATAAATGACAGCTATCGTCCAAAAATATACTGAAGTAAGGCTGCCAAGAGGACTTGAAAGCAGGGCAGAATTGCAGGAAACCGATTTCAGGAGGTAGACTGGAATTGCATTTAAAGCATAGGAAAAGAGGCAGAACGTCCACAATGATGCACTTGGCCAAAAAGGGCGTATGCGTTTTTTCCTGAATATATTCAGGAAAAAACGCATACGCCCTTTTTGGCCAACCAAGCAAGCTTGCAAAGGAAATCTGCACTAAATGAAGTCTCACTTCCCCCCGGTCAAAAGAGCCATCTGAAAAAAGTGTAAAATCCAGAAAGGCAGGACAGGCCATGGAGAACTGGGAGCCCTGTTATGCTGCTGGGCGTCATTTAAATTGCCAACAGCCATTCCGGAGAAGTGTATGGTGTTTCCTGAAACATCTAAAAAACAAAGCAACAGAGCCTAGGGCATTTCCACTTATGGTCCTATAGCTTAGGGAAATTAAATTCAAAAAGACACAGCCACCCCAAAAGTTGGGACGGCTCTGTTTACAAGAACCTGGTTTACGGTACAAGTTCAATATCGCAGAAAGTGAAAAATGGATAAAGAAGTTGTGGTACTTACGTACAATGCAATATCACTCAGCAATGAAATCTATGTCATCAGGCTCGTAGCAGCATAATGAGTGGATTCAGGTACGATGATTCTAACTGAAATAAGTCTCACAGAAAAAGAAACATCATAAGATATCACTAATACACGGAATGTAAACTTGGCTAAATAGGAACTGAATTACAAAACAGAACAGGGTCTCAAATTTAGAAACCCAACTTATGCTTGCTTAAGGGAAAAGGTGAGTTGGGGTGCTGCATAAAACCAGAGATTGAAATGAGCACAGATAAAGTTCCTTAAGCCAAATATGGAATAGACAAGAGCTACTCCTTGCTCAACGAAATGGACTCAACACCCCATATTAAACGCCTAAGAATGTACCTGACTAGGAAGTATCTTAAAACCTATGGACTGCTATGTCTCGGAAAGAGAATCAAGCGTGTGTACAGGGGCATAAACGCAGCAGTGATAGGATTGGAGAGGTTCGGTTAGCAAATGAAGACCCTTTGAAGTCATATTGCATGGTACCCATTCCACGGGTCTCAACTTTCAAGATTTAAGGTATTCTTCCTTCAGCTAAATCATGCATGTGGAACCCAGAGTATGATAAACCATGTGAGCGGGAGACGTGTTCAAATATGTCTCAGTTTTCGTCCCCTGGTACTCGGGTGCAACATTCCAGACGCTTTACGAACACTCTCCCGACTTGGAGAGTCAGTGCCTTTAACCTCCTGTTTGGCCCAGTGCAATTTCTGCGGAAGATGAACAGGAATAGGGAGAACCAATGAGAGAATAGCTGGAGGTGTCTGGACGGGCAAATTTAACTCTCATTTCCCACCAGGAAGAGGAATTAACCAAAGGCTCAGCGTGCCGTGCCGGAACCAGATTAGGGCCTGAAGGAATCCTGCGGTGCTGCGGCCAGCTCACGAGAAAGCGAGTTGAAGAAAGGAGCTCAGGGGCACTGTAATTCACAAACCTGCAGAGTTATAAATGACAGCTATCGTCCAAAAATATACTGAAGTAAGGCTGCCAAGAGGACTTGAAAGCGGGGCAGAATTGCAGGAAACCGATTTCAGGAGGTAGACTGGAATTGCATTTAAAGCATAGGAAAAGAGGCAGAACGTCCACAATGATGCACTTGGCCAAAAAGGGCGTATGCGTTTTTTCCTGAATATATTCAGGAAAAAACGCATACGCCCTTTTTGGCCAACCAAGCAAGCTTGCAAAGGAAATCTGCACTAAATGAAGTCTCACTTCCCCCCGGTCAAAAGGGCCATCTGAAAAAAGTGTAAAATCCAGAAAGGCAGGACAGGCCATGGAGAACTGGGAGCCTTGTTATGCTGATGGGCGGGATGTAAATAGCCAACAGCCACTGGGGAGAAGTGTATGGTGTTTCCTGAAACATCTAAAAAACAAAGCAACAGAGCCTAGGGCACTTCCAATTATGGTCCTATAGCTTAGGGAAATTAAAATCAAAAAGACACAGCGACCCCAAAAGTTGGGACGGCTCTGTTTACAAGAACCTGGTTTACGGTACAAGTTCAATATCGCAGAAAGTGAAAAATGGATAAAGAAGTTGTGGTACTTACGTACAATGCAATATCACTCAGCAATGAAATCTATGTCATCAGGCCCGTAGCAGCATAATGAGTGGATTCAGGTATGATGATTCTAACTGAAATAAGTCACACAGAAAAAGAAACATCATAAGATATCACTAATACACGGAATGTAAACTTGGCTACACAGGAACTGAATTCCAAAACAGAACAGGGTCTCAAATTTAGAAACCCAACTTATGCTTGCTTAAGGGGAAAGGTGAGTTGGGGTGCTGCATAAAACCAGAGATTGAAATGGGCACAGATAAAGTTCCTTAAGCCAAATATGGAATAGACAAGAGCTACTCCTTGCTAAATGAAATGGACTCAACACCCCATATTAAATGCCTAAGAGTGTACCTGACTAGGAAGTATCTTAAAACCTATGGATTGCTATGTCTCCAAAAGAGAATCAAGCGTGTGTACAGGGGCATAAACGCAGCAGTGATAGGATTGGAGAAGTTCGGTGAGCAAATGAAGACCCTTTGAAGTCATATTGCATGGTACCCATTCCACGGGTCTCAACTTTCCAGGTTTAAGGTATTCTTCCTTCAGCTAAAGCATGCATGTGGAACCCAGAGTATGATCAACCGTGTGATCGGGAGACGTGTTCCAATATGTGTCAGTTTTCGTCCCCTGGTACTCACGTGCAACATTCCAGACGCTTTACTAACACTCTCCCGACTTGGAGAGTCAGTGCCTTTAACCTCCTCTTTGGCCCAGTTTGCAATTTCTGCGGAAGATGAACAGGAATAGGGAGAACCAATGACAGACTAGCTGGAGGTGTCTGGACGGGCAAATTTAACTCTCATTTCCCACCAGGAAGAGGAATTAACCAAAGGCTCAGCCTGCCGTGCGGGAACCAGATTAGGGCCTGAAGCCATCCTGCGGTGTTGCGGCCAGCTCACGAGAAAGCGAGTTGAAGAAAGGAGCTCAGGGGCACTGTAATTCACAAACCAGCAGAGTTATAAATGACAGCTATCGTCCAAAAATATACTGAAGTAAGGCTGCCAAGAGGACTTGAAAGCGGGGCAGAATTGCAGGAAACCGATTTCAGGAGGTAGACTGGAATTGCATTTAAAGCATAGGAAAAGAGGCAGAACGTCCACAATGATGCACTTGGCCAAAAAGGGCGTATGTGTTTTTTCCTGAATATATTCAGGAAAAAACGCATACGCCCTTTTTGGCCAACCAAGCAAGCTTGCAAAGGAAATCTGCACTAAATGAAGTCTCACTTCCCCCCGGTCAAAAGGGCCATCTGAAAAAAGTGTAAAATCCAGAAAGGCAGGACAGGCCATGGAGAACTGAGAGCCTTGTTATGCTGATGGGCGGGATGTAAATTGCCAACAGCCACTCGGGAGAAGTGTATGGTGTTTCCTGAAACATCTAAAAAAAAAGCAACAGAGCCTAGGGCACTTCCACTTATGGTCCTATAGCTTAGGGAAATTAAAATCAAAAAGACACAGCCACCCCAAAGATTGGGACGGCTCTGTTTACAAGAACCTGGTTTACGGTACAAGTTCAATATCGCAGAAAGTGAAAAATGGATAAAGAAGTTGTGGTACTTACGTACAATGCAATATCACTCAGCAATGAAATCTATGTCATCAGGCCCGTAGCAGCATAATGAGTGGATTCAGGTATGATGATTCTAACTGAAATAAATCACACAGAAAAAGAAACATCATAAGATATCACTAATACACGGAATGTAAACTTGGCTACACAGGAACTGAATTCCAAAACAGAACAGGGTCTCAAATTTAGAAACCCAACTTATGCTTGCTTAAGGGGAAAGGTGAGTTGGGGTGCTGCATAAAACCAGAGATTAAAATGAGCACAGATAAAGTTCCTTAAGCCAAATATGGAATAGACAAGAGCTACTCCTTGCTCAACGAAATGGACTCAACACCCCATATTAAATGCCTAAGAGTGTACCTGACTAGGAAGTATCTTAAAACCTATGGATTGCTATGTCTCCGAAAGAGAATCAAGCGTGTGTGCAGGGGCATAAACGCAGCAGTGATAGGATTGGAGAAGTTCGGTGAGCAAATGAAAACCCTTTGAATTCATATTGCATGGTACCCATTCCACGGGTCTCAACTCTCCAGGTTTAATGTATTCTTCCTTCACCTAAAACATGCATGTGGAACCCAGAGTATGATCAACTGTGTGATCGGGAGACGTGTTCCAATATGTGTCAGTTTTCGTCCCCTGGTACTCGGGTGCAACATTCCAGACGCTTTACTAACACTCTCCCGACTTGGAGAGTCAGTGCCTTTAAACTCCTGTTTGGCCCAGTTTGCAATTTCTGCGGAAGATGAACAGGAATAGGGAGATCCAATGACAGACTAGATGGAAGGGTCTGGACGGGCAAATTTAACTCTCATTTCCCACCAGGAAGAGGAATTAACCAAAGGCTCAGCGTGCCGTGCGGGAACCAGATTAGGGCCTGAAGCCATCCTGTGGTGTTGCGGCCAGCTCACGAGAAAGCGAGTTGAAGAAAGGAGCTCAGGGGCACTGTAATTCACAAACCTGCAGAGTTATAAATGACAGCTATCGTCCAAAAATATACTGAAGTAAGGCTGCCAAGAGGACTTGAAAGCGGGGCAGAATTGCAGGAAACCGATTTCAGGAGGTAGACTGGAATTGCATTTAAAGCATAGGAAAAGAGGCAGAACGTCCACAATGATGCACTTGGCCAAAAAGGGCGTATGCGTTTTTTCCTGAATATATTCAGGAAAAAACGCATACGCCCTTTTTGGCCAACCAAGCAAGCTTGCAAAGGAAATCTGCACTAAATGAAGTCTCACTTCCCCCCGGTCAAAAGAGCCATCTGAAAAAAGTGTAAAATCCAGAAAGGCAGGACAGGCCATGGAGAACTGAGAGCCTTGTTATGCTGATGGGCGGGATGTAAATTGCCAACAGCCACTCGGGAGAAGTGTATGGTGTTTCCTGAAACATCTAAAAAAAAAGCAACAGAGCCTAGGGCACTTCCACTTATGGTCCTATAGCTTAGGGAAATTAAAATCAAAAAGACACAGCCACCCCAAAGGTTGGGACGGCTCTGTTTACAAGAACCTGGTTTACGGTACAAGTTCAATATCGCAGAAAGTGAAAAATGGATAAAGAAGTTGTGGTACTTACGTACAATGCAATATCACTCAGCAATGAAATCTATGTCATCAGGCCCGTAGCAGCATAATGAGTGGATTCAGGTATGATGATTCTAACTGAAATAAGTCACACAGAAAAAGAAACATCATAAGATATCACTAATACACGGAATGTAAACTTGGGTACACAGGAACTGAATTCCAAAACAGAACAGGGTCTCAAATTTAGAAACCCAACTTATGCTTGCTTAATGGGAAAGGTGAGTTGGGGTGCTGCATAAAACCAGAGATTGAAATGAGCACAGATAAAGTTCCTTAAGCCAAATATGGAATAGACAAGAGCTACTCCTTGCTCAACGAAATGGACTCAACACCCCATATTAAATGCCTAAGAGTGTAACTGACTAGGAAGTATCTTAAAACCTATGGATTGCTATGTCTCCGAAAGAGAATCAAGCGTGTGTACAGGGTCATAAACGCAGCAGTGATAGGATTGAAGAGATTCAGTGAGCAAATGAAGACCCTTTGAAGTCATATTGCATGGCACCCATTCCACGGGTCTCAACTCTCCAGGTTTAAGGTATTCTTCCTTCAGCTAAAACATGCATGTGGAACCCAGAGTATGATCAACCGTGTGATCGGGAGACGTGTTCCAATATGTGTCAGTTGTCGTCCCCTGGTACTCGGGTGCAACATTCCAGACGCTTTACTAACACTCTCCCGACTTGGAGAGTCAGTGCCTTTAACCTCCTCTTTGGCCCAGTTTGCAATTTCTGCGGAAGATGAACAGGAATAGGGAGAACCAATGACAGACTAGCTGGAGGTGTCTGGACGGGCAAATTTAACTCTCATTTCCCACCAGGAAGAGGAATTAACCAAAGGCTCATCGTGCCGTGCTGGAACCAGATTAGGGCCTGAAGCCATCCTGCGGTGTTGCGGCCAGCTCACGAGAAAGCGAGTTGAAGAAAGGAGCTCAGGGGCACTGTAATTCACAAACCAGCAGAGTTATAAATGACAGCTATCGTCCAAAATATACTGAAGTAAGGCTGCCAAGAGGACTTGAAAGCGGGGCAGAATTGCAGGAAACCGATTTCAGGAGGTAGACTGGAATTGCATTTAAAGCATAGGAAAAGAGGCAGAACGTCCACAATGATGCACTTGGCCAAAAAGGGCGTATGCATTTTTTCCTGAATATATTCAGGAAAAAACGCATACGCCCTTTTTGGCCAACCAAGCAAGCTTGCAAAGGAAATCTGCACTACAATGAAGTCTCACTTCCCTCCAGTCAAAAGGGCCATCTGAAAAAAGTGTAAAATCCAGAAAGGCAGGACAGGCCATGGAGAACTGGGAGCCCTGTTATGCTGCTGGGCGTCATTTAAATTGCCAACAGCCATTCCGGAGAAGTGTATGGTGTTTCCTGAAACATCTAAAAAAAAAGCAACAGAGCCTAGGGCACTTCCACTTATGGTCCTATAGCTTAGGGAAATTAAAATCAAAAAGACACAGCGACCCCAAAGATTGGGACGGCTCTGTTTACAAGAACCTGGTTTACGGTACAAGTTCAATATCGCAGAAAGTGAAAAATGGATAAAGAAGTTGTGGTACTTACGTACAATGCAATATCACTCAGCAATGAAATCTATGTCATCAGGCCCGTAGCAGCATAATGAGTGGATTCAGGTATGATGATTCTAACTGAAATAAGTCACACAGAAAAAGAAACATCATAAGATATCACTAATACACGGAATGTAAACTTGGCTACACAGGAACTGAATTCCAAAACAGAACAGGGTCTCAAATTTAGAAACCCAACTTATGCTTGCTTAAGGGGAAAGGTGAGTTGGGGTGCTGCATAAAACCAGAGATTGAAATGAGCACAGATAAAGTTCCTTAAGCCAAATATGGAATAGACAAGAGCTACTCCTTGCTCAACGAAATGGACTCAACACCCCATATTAAATGCCTAAGAGTGTACCTGACTAGGAAGTATCTTAAAACCTATGGATTGCTATGTCTCCGAAAGAGAATCAAGCGTGTGTGCAGGGGCATAAACGCAGCAGTGATAGGATTGGAGAAGTTCGGTGAGCAAATGAAGACCCTTTGAATTCATATTGCATGGTACCCATTCCACGGGTCTCAACTCTCCAGGTTTAATGTATTCTTCCTTCACCTAAAACATGCATTTGGAACCCAGAGTATGATCAACTGTGTGATCGGGAGACGTGTTCCAATATGTGTCAGTTTTCGTCCCCTGGTACTCGGGTGCAACATTCCAGACGCTTTACTAACACTCTCCCGACTTGGAGAGTCAGTGCCTTTAACCTCCTGTTTGGCCCAGTTTGCAATTTCTGTGGAAGATGAACAGGAATAGGGAGATCCAATGACAGACTAGATGGAAGGGTCTGGACGGGCAAATTTAACTCTCATTTCCCACCAGGAAGAGGAATTAACCAAAGGCTCAGCGTGCCGTGCGGGAACCAGATTAGGGCCTGAAGCCATCCTGTGGTGTTGCGGCCAGCTCACGAGAAAGCGAGTTGAAGAAAGGAGCTCAGGGGCACTGTAATTCACAAACCTGCAGAGTTATAAATGACAGCTATCGTCCAAAAATATACTGAAGTAAGGCTGCCAAGAGGACTTGAAAGCGGGGCAGAATTGCAGGAAACCGATTTCAGGAGGTAGACTGGAATTGCATTTAAAGCATAGGAAAAGAGGCAGAACGTCCACAATGATGCACTTGGCCAAAAAGGGCGTATGTGTTTTTTCCTGAATATATTCAGGAAAAAACGCATATGCCCTTTTTGGCCAACCAAGCAAGCTTGCAAAGGAAATCTGCACTAAATGAAGTCTCACTTCCCCCCGGTCAAAAGAGCCATCTGAAAAAAGTGTAAAATCCAGAAAGGCAGGACAGGCCATGGAGAACTGAGAGCCTTGTTATGCTGATGGGCGGGATGTAAATTGCCAACAGCCACTCGGGAGAAGTGTATGGTGTTTCCTGAAACATCTAAAAAAAAAGCAACAGAGCCTAGGGCACTTCCACTTATGGTCCTATAGCTTAGGGAAATTAAAATCAAAAAGACACAGCGACCCCAAAGATTGGGACGGCTCTGTTTACAAGAACCTGGTTTACGGTACAAGTTCAATATCGCAGAAAGTGAAAAATGGATAAAGAAGTTGTGGTACTTACGTACAATGCAATATCACTCAGCAATGAAATCTATGTCATCAGGCCCGTAGCAGCATAATGAGTGGATTCAGGTATGATGATTCTAACTGAAATAAGTCACACAGAAAAAGAAACATCATAAGATATCACTAATACACGGAATGTAAACTTGGCTACACAGGAACTGAATTCCAAAACAGAACAGGGTCTCAAATTTAGAAACCCAACTTATGCTTGCTTAAGGGGAAAGGTGAGTTGGGGTGCTGCATAAAACCAGAGATTGAAATGAGCACAGATAAAGTTCCTTAAGCCAAATATGGAATAGACAAGAGCTACTCCTTGCTCAACGAAATGGACTCAACACCCCATATTAAATGCCTAAGAGTGTACCTGACTAGGAAGTATCTTAAAACCTATGGATTGCTATGTCTCCGAAAGAGAATCAAGCGTGTGTGCAGGGGCATAAACGCAGCAGTGATAGGATTGGAGAAGTTCGGTGAGCAAATGAAGACCCTTTGAATTCATATTGCATGGTACCCATTCCACGGGTCTCAACTCTCCAGGTTTAATGTATTCTTCCTTCACCTAAAACATGCATTTGGAACCCAGAGTATGATCAACTGTGTGATCGGGAGACGTGTTCCAATATGTGTCAGTTTTCGTCCCCTGGTACTCGGGTGCAACATTCCAGACGCTTTACTAACACTCTCCCGACTTGGAGAGTCAGTGCCTTTAACCTCCTGTTTGGCCCAGTTTGCAATTTCTGTGGAAGATGAACAGGAATAGGGAGATCCAATGACAGACTAGATGGAAGGGTCTGGACGGGCAAATTTAACTCTCATTTCCCACCAGGAAGAGGAATTAACCAAAGGCTCAGCGTGCCGTGCGGGAACCAGATTAGGGCCTGAAGCCATCCTGTGGTGTTGCGGCCAGCTCACGAGAAAGCGAGTTGAAGAAAGGAGCTCAGGGGCACTGTAATTCACAAACCTGCAGAGTTATAAATGACAGCTATCGTCCAAAAATATACTGAAGTAAGGCTGCCAAGAGGACTTGAAAGCGGGGCAGAATTGCAGGAAACCGATTTCAGGAGGTAGACTGGAATTGCATTTAAAGCATAGGAAAAGAGGCAGAACGTCCACAATGATGCACTTGGCC
Organism: Lagenorhynchus albirostris; assembly: GCF_949774975.1. Lineage (NCBI taxonomy): Eukaryota > Metazoa > Chordata > Mammalia > Artiodactyla > Delphinidae > Lagenorhynchus > Lagenorhynchus albirostris. The sequence continues at coordinate 14,487 of NW_026783284.1, read as the reverse complement.
AAAAAGGGCGTATGCGTTTTTTCCTGAATATATTCAGGAAAAAACGCATACGCCCTTTTTGGCCAACCAAGCAAGCTTGCAAAGGAAATCTGCACTAAATGAAGTCTCACTTCCCCCCGGTCAAAAGAGCCATCTGAAAAAAGTGTAAAATCCAGAAAGGCAGGACAGGCCATGGAGAACTGAGAGCCTTGTTATGCTGATGGGCGGGATGTAAATTGCCAACAGCCACTCGGGAGAAGTGTATGGTGTTTCCTGAAACATCTAAAAAAAAAGCAACAGAGCCTAGGGCACTTCCACTTATGGTCCTATAGCTTAGGGAAATTAAAATCAAAAAGACACAGCGACCCCAAAGATTGGGACGGCTCTGTTTACAAGAACCTGGTTTACGGTACAAGTTCAATATCGCAGAAAGTGAAAAATGGATAAAGAAGTTGTGGTACTTACGTACAATGCAATATCACTCAGCAATGAAATCTATGTCATCAGGCCCGTAGCAGCATAATGAGTGGATTCAGGTATGATGATTCTAACTGAAATAAGTCACACAGAAAAAGAAACATCATAAGATATCACTAATACACGGAATGTAAACTTGGCTACACAGGAACTGAATTCCAAAACAGAACAGGGTCTCAAATTTAGAAACCCAACTTATGCTTGCTTAAGGGGAAAGGTGAGTTGGGGTGCTGCATAAAACCAGAGATTGAAATGAGCACAGATAAAGTTCCTTAAGCCAAATATGGAATAGACAAGAGCTACTCCTTGCTCAACGAAATGGACTCAACACCCCATATTAAATGCCTAAGAGTGTACCTGACTAGGAAGTATCTTAAAACCTATGGATTGCTATGTCTCCGAAAGAGAATCAAGCGTGTGTGCAGGGGCATAAACGCAGCAGTGATAGGATTGGAGAAGTTCGGTGAGCAAATGAAGACCCTTTGAATTCATATTGCATGGTACCCATTCCACGGGTCTCAACTCTCCAGGTTTAATGTATTCTTCCTTCACCTAAAACATGCATTTGGAACCCAGAGTATGATCAACTGTGTGATCGGGAGACGTGTTCCAATATGTGTCAGTTTTCGTCCCCTGGTACTCGGGTGCAACATTCCAGACGCTTTACTAACACTCTCCCGACTTGGAGAGTCAGTGCCTTTAACCTCCTGTTTGGCCCAGTTTGCAATTTCTGTGGAAGATGAACAGGAATAGGGAGATCCAATGACAGACTAGATGGAAGGGTCTGGACGGGCAAATTTAACTCTCATTTCCCACCAGGAAGAGGAATTAACCAAAGGCTCAGCGTGCCGTGCGGGAACCAGATTAGGGCCTGAAGCCATCCTGTGGTGTTTCGGCCAGCTCACGAGAAAGCGAGTTGAAGAAAGGAGCTCAGGGGCACTGTAATTCACAAACCTGCAGAGTTATAAATGACAGCTATCGTCCAAAAATATACTGAAGTAAGGCTGCCAAGAGGACTTGAAAGCGGGGCAGAATTGCAGGAAACCGATTTCAGGAGGTAGACTGGAATTGCATTTAAAGCATAGGAAAAGAGGCAGAACGTCCACAATGATGCACTTGGCCAAAAAGGGCGTATGTGTTTTTTCCTGAATATATTCAGGAAAAAACGCATATGCCCTTTTTGGCCAACCAAGCAAGCTTGCAAAGGAAATCTGCACTAAATGAAGTCTCACTTCCCCCCGGTCAAAAGAGCCATCTGAAAAAAGTGTAAAATCCAGAAAGGCAGGACAGGCCATGGAGAACTGAGAGCCTTGTTATGCTGATGGGCGGGATGTAAATTGCCAACAGCCACTCGGGAGAAGTGTATGGTGTTTCCTGAAACATCTAAAAAAAAAGCAACAGAGCCTAGGGCACTTCCACTTATGGTCCTATAGCTTAGGGAAATTAAAATCAAAAAGACACAGCGACCCCAAAGATTGGGACGGCTCTGTTTACAAGAACCTGGTTTACGGTACAAGTTCAATATCGCAGAAAGTGAAAAATGGATAAAGAAGTTGTGGTACTTACGTACAATGCAATATCACTCAGCAATGAAATCTATGTCATCAGGCCCGTAGCAGCATAATGAGTGGATTCAGGTATGATGATTCTAACTGAAATAAGTCACACAGAAAAAGAAACATCATAAGATATCACTAATACACGGAATGTAAACTTGGCTACACAGGAACTGAATTCCAAAACAGAACAGGGTCTCAAATTTAGAAACCCAACTTATGCTTGCTTAAGGGGAAAGGTGAGTTGGGGTGCTGCATAAAACCAGAGATTGAAATGAGCACAGATAAAGTTCCTTAAGCCAAATATGGAATAGACAAGAGCTACTCCTTGCTCAACGAAATGGACTCAACACCCCATATTAAATGCCTAAGAGTGTACCTGACTAGGAAGTATCTTAAAACCTATGGATTGCTATGTCTCCGAAAGAGAATCAAGCGTGTGTGCAGGGGCATAAACGCAGCAGTGATAGGATTGGAGAAGTTCGGTGAGCAAATGAAGACCCTTTGAATTCATATTGCATGGTACCCATTCCACGGGTCTCAACTCTCCAGGTTTAATGTATTCTTCCTTCACCTAAAACATGCATTTGGAACCCAGAGTATGATCAACTGTGTGATCGGGAGACGTGTTCCAATATGTGTCAGTTTTCGTCCCCTGGTACTCGGGTGCAACATTCCAGACGCTTTACTAACACTCTCCCGACTTGGAGAGTCAGTGCCTTTAACCTCCTGTTTGGCCCAGTTTGCAATTTCTGTGGAAGATGAACAGGAATAGGGAGATCCAATGACAGACTAGATGGAAGGGTCTGGACGGGCAAATTTAACTCTCATTTCCCACCAGGAAGAGGAATTAACCAAAGGCTCAGCGTGCCGTGCGGGAACCAGATTAGGGCCTGAAGCCATCCTGTGGTGTTGCGGCCAGCTCACGAGAAAGCGAGTTGAAGAAAGGAGCTCAGGGGCACTGTAATTCACAAACCTGCAGAGTTATAAATGACAGCTATCGTCCAAAAATATACTGAAGTAAGGCTGCCAAGAGGACTTGAAAGCGGGGCAGAATTGCAGGAAACCGATTTCAGGAGGTAGACTGGAATTGCATTTAAAGCATAGGAAAAGAGGCAGAACGTCCACAATGATGCACTTGGCCAAAAAGGGCGTATGCGTTTTTTCCTGAATATATTCAGGAAAAAACGCATACGCCCTTTTTGGCCAACCAAGCAAGCTTGCAAAGGAAATCTGCACTAAATGAAGTCTCACTTCCCCCCGGTCAAAAGAGCCATCTGAAAAAAGTGTAAAATCCAGAAAGGCAGGACAGGCCATGGAGAACTGAGAGCCTTGTTATGCTGATGGGCGGGATGTAAATTGCCAACAGCCACTCGGGAGAAGTGTATGGTGTTTCCTGAAACATCTAAAAAAAAAGCAACAGAGCCTAGGGCACTTCCACTTATGGTCCTATAGCTTAGGGAAATTAAAATCAAAAAGACACAGCGACCCCAAAGATTGGGACGGCTCTGTTTACAAGAACCTGGTTTACGGTACAAGTTCAATATCGCAGAAAGTGAAAAATGGATAAAGAAGTTGTGGTACTTACGTACAATGCAATATCACTCAGCAATGAAATCTATGTCATCAGGCCCGTAGCAGCATAATGAGTGGATTCAGGTATGATGATTCTAACTGAAATAAGTCACACAGAAAAAGAAACATCATAAGATATCACTAATACACGGAATGTAAACTTGGCTACACAGGAACTGAATTCCAAAACAGAACAGGGTCTCAAATTTAGAAACCCAACTTATGCTTGCTTAAGGGGAAAGGTGAGTTGGGGTGCTGCATAAAACCAGAGATTGAAATGAGCACAGATAAAGTTCCTTAAGCCAAATATGGAATAGACAAGAGCTACTCCTTGCTCAACGAAATGGACTCAACACCCCATATTAAATGCCTAAGAGTGTAACTGACTAGGAAGTATCTTAAAACCTATGGATTGCTATGTCTCCGAAAGAGAATCAAGCGTGTGTACAGGGGCATAAACGCAGCAGTGATAGGATTGGAGAGGTTCGGTTAGCAAATGAAGACCCTTTGAAGTCATATTGCATGGCACCCATTCCACGGGTCTCAACTCTCCAGGTTTAAGGTATTCTTCCTTCAGCTAAAACATGCATGTGGAACCCAGAGTATGATCAACCGTGTGATCGGGAGACGTGTTCCAATATGTGTCAGTTTTCGTCCCCTGGTACTCGCGTGCAACATTCCAGACGCTTTACTAACACTCTCCCGACTTGGAGAGTCAGTGCCTTTAACCTCCTATTTGGCCCAGTTTGCAATTTCTGCGGAAGATGAACAGGAATAGGGAGAACCAATGACAGACTAGCTGGAGGTGTCTGGACGGGCAAATTTAACTCTCATTTCCCACCAGGAAGAGGAATTAACCAAAGGCTCAGCGTGCCGTGCCGGAACCAGATTAGGGCCTGAAGCAATCCTGCGGTGTTGTGGCCAGCTCACGAGAAAGCGAGTTGAAGAAAGGAGCTCAGGGGCACTGTAATTCACAAACCTGCAGAGTTATAAATGACAGCTATCGTCCAAAAATATACTGAAGTAAGGCTGCCAAGAGGACTTGAAAGCGGGGCAGAATTGCAGGAAACCGATTTCAGGAGGTAGACTGGAATTGCATTTAAAGCATAGGAAAAGAGGCAGAACGTCCACAATGATGCACTTGGCCAAAAAGGGCGTATGCGTTTTTTCCTGAATATATTCAGGAAAAAACGCATACGCCCTTTTTGGCCAACCAAGCAAGCTTGCAAAGGAAATCTGCACTACAATGAAGTCTCACTTCCCCCCGGTCAAAAGGGCCATCTGAAAAAAGTGTAAAATCCAGAAAGGCAGGACAGGCCATGGAGAACTGGGAGCCTTGTTATGCTGATGGGCGGGATGTAAATTGCCAACAGCCACTTGGGAGAAGTGTATGGTGTTTCCTGAAACATCTAAAAAACAAAGCAACAGAGCCTAGGGCACTTCCACTTATGGTCTTATAGCTTAGGGAAATTAAAATCAAAAAGACACAGCCACCCCAAAGGTTGGGACGGCTCTGTTTACAAGAACCTGGTTTACGGTACAAGTTCAATATCGCAGAAAGTGAAAAATGGATAAAGAAGTTGTGGTACTTACGTACAATGCAATATCACTCAGCAATGAAATCTATGTCATCAGGCCCGTAGCAGCATAATGAGTGGATTCAGGTATGATGATTCTAACTGAAATAAGTCACACAGAAAAAGAAACATCATAAGATATCACTAATACACGGAATGTAAACTTGGCTACACAGGAACTGAATTCCAAAACAGAACAGGGTCTCAAATTTAGAAACCCAACTTATGCTTGCTTAAGGGGAAAGGTGAGTTGGGGTGCTGCATAAAACCAGAGATTGAAATGAGCACAGATAAAGTTCCTTAAGCCAAATATGGAATAGACAAGAGCTACTCCTTGCTCAACGAAATGGACTCAACACCCCATATTAAACGCCTAAGAATGTACCTGACTAGGAAGTATCTTAAAACCTATGGACTGCTATGTCTCGGAAAGAGAATCAAGCGTGTGTACAGGGGCATAAACGCAGCAGTGATAGGATTGGAGAGGTTCGGTTAGCAAATGAAGACCCTTTGAAGTCATATTGCATGGTACCCATTCCACGGGTCTCAACTTTCAAGATTTAAGGTATTCTTCCTTCAGCTAAATCATGCATGTGGAACCCAGAGTATGATAAACCATGTGAGCGGGAGACGTGTTCAAATATGTCTCAGTTTTCGTCCCCTGGTACTCGGGTGCAACATTCCAGACGCTTTACGAACACTCTCCCGACTTGGAGAGTCAGTGCCTTTAACCTCCTGTTTGGCCCAGTGCAAATTCTGCAGAAGATGAACAGGAATAGGGAGAACCAATGAGAGAATAGCTGGAGGTGTCTGGACGGGCAAATTTAACTCTCATTTCCCACCAGGAAGAGGAATTAACCAAAGGCTCAGCGTGCCGTGCCGGAACCAGATTAGGGCCTGAAGGAATCCTGCGGTGCTGCGGCCAGCTCACGAGAAAGCGAGTTGAAGAAAGGAGCTCAGGGGCACTGTAATTCACAAACCTGCAGAGTTATAAATGACAGCTATCGTCCAAAAATATACTGAAGTAAGGCTGCCAAGAGGACTTGAAAGCGGGGCAGAATTGCAGGAAACCGATTTCAGGAGGTAGACTGGAATTGCATTAAAGCATAGGAAAAGAGGCAGAACGTCCACAATGATGCACTTGGCCAAAAAGGGCGTATGCGTTTTTTCCTGAATATATTCAGGAAAAAACGCATACGCCCTTTTTGGCCAACCAAGCAAGCTTGCAAAGGAAATCTGCACTAAATGAAGTCTCACTTCCCCCCGGTCAAAAGGGCAATCTGAAAAAAGTGTAAAATCCAGAAAGGCAGGACAGGCCATGGAGAACTGGGAGCCCTGTTATGCTGCTGGGCGTCATTTAAATTGCCAACAGCCATTCCGGAGAAGTGTATGGTGTTTCCTGAAACATCTAAAAAAAAAGCAACAGAGCCTAGGGCACTTCCACTTATGGTCCTATAGCTTAGGGAAATTAAAATCAAAAAGACACAGCGACCCCAAAGATTGGGACGGCTCTGTTTACAAGAACCTGGTTTATGGTACAAGTTCAATATCGCAGAAAGTGAAAAATGGATAAAGAATTTGTGGTACTTACGTACAATGCAATATCACTCAGCAATGAAATCTATGTCATCAGGCCCGTAGCAGCATAATGAGTGGATTCAGGTATGATGATTCTAACTGAAATAAGTCACACAGAAAAAGAAACATCATAAGATATCACTAATACACGGAATGTAAACTTGGCTACACAGGAACTGAATTCCAAAACAGAACAGGGTCTCAAATTTAGAAACCCAACTTATGCTTGCTTAAGGGGAAAGGTGAGTTGGGGTGCTGCATAAAACCAGAGATTGAAATGAGCACAGATAAAGTTCCTTAAGCCAAATATGGAATAGACAAGAGCTACTCCTTGCTCAACGAAATGGACTCAACACCCCATATTAAATGCCTAAGAGTGTACCTGACTAGGAAGTATCTTAAAACCTATGGATTGCTATGTCTCCGAAAGAGAATCAAGCGTGTGTGCAGGGGCATAAACGCAGCAGTGACAGGATTGGAGAAGTTCGGTGAGCAAATGAAAACCCTTTGAATTCATATTGCATGGTACCCATTCCACGGGTCTCAACTCTCCAGGTTTATTGTATTCTTCCTTCAGCTAAAACATGCATGTGGAACCCAGAGTATGATCAACCGTGTGATCGGGAGACGTGTTCCAATATGTGTCAGTTTTCGTCCCCTGGTACTCGGGTGCAACATTCCAGACGCTTTACTAACACTCTCCCGACTTGGAGAGTCAGTGCCTTTAACCTCCTGTTTGGCCCAGTTTCCAATTTCTGCGGAAGATGAACAGGAATAGGGAGAACCAATGAGAGACTAGATGGAGGTGTCTGGACGGGCAAATTTAACTCTCATTTCCCACCAGGAAGAGGAATTAACCAAAGGCTCAGCGTGCCGTGCGGGAACCAGATTAGGGCCTGAAGCCATCCTGTGGTGTTGCGGCCAGCTCACGAGAAAGCGAGTTGAAGAAAGGAGCTCAGGGGCACTGTAATTCACAAACCTGCAGAGTTATAAATGACAGCTATCGTCCAAAAATATACTGAAGTAAGGCTGCCAAGAGGACTTGAAAGCGGGGCAGAATTGCAGGAAACCGATTTCAGGAGGTAGACTGGAATTGCATTTAAAGCATAGGAAAAGAGGCAGAACGTCCACAATGATGCACTTGGCCAAAAAGGGCGTATGCGTTTTTTCCTGAATATATTCAGGAAAAAACGCATACGCCCTTTTTGGCCAACCAAGCAAGCTTGCAAAGGAAATCTGCACTAAATGAAGTCTCACTTCCCCCCGGTCAAAAGAGCCATCTGAAAAAAGTGTAAAATCCAGAAAGGCAGGACAGGCCATGGAGAACTGAGAGCCTTGTTATGCTGATGGGCGGGATGTAAATTGCCAACAGCCACTCGGGAGAAGTGTATGGTGTTTCCTGAAACATCTAAAAAAAAAGCAACAGAGCCTAGGGCACTTCCACTTATGGTCCTATAGCTTAGGGAAATTAAAATCAAAAAGACACAGCGACCCCAAAGATTGGGACGGCTCTGTTTACAAGAACCTGGTTTACGGTACAAGTTCAATATTGCAGAAAGTGAAAAATGGATAAAGAAGTTGTGGTACTTACGTACAATGCAATATCACTCAGCAATGAAATCTATGTCATCAGGCCCGTAGCAGCATAATGAGTGGATTCAGGTATGATGATTCTAACTGAAATAAGTCACACAGAAAAAGAAACATCATAAGATATCACTAATACACGGAATGTAAACTTGGCTACACAGGAACTGAATTCCAAAACAGAACAGGGTCTCAAATTTAGAAACCCAACTTATGCTTGCTTAAGGGGAAAGGTGAGTTGGGGTGCTGCATAAAACCAGAGATTGAAATGAGCACAGATAAAGTTCCTTAAGCCAAATATGGAATAGACAAGAGCTACTCCTTGCTCAACGAAATGGACTCAACACCCCATATTAAATGCCTAAGAGTGTACCTGACTAGGAAGTATCTTAAAACCTATGGATTGCTATGTCTCCGAAAGAGAATCAAGCGTGTGTGCAGGGGCATAAACGCAGCAGTGATAGGATTGGAGAAGTTCGGTGAGCAAATGAAGACCCTTTGAATTCATATTGCATGGTACCCATTCCACGGGTCTCAACTCTCCAGGTTTAATGTATTCTTCCTTCACCTAAAACATGCATTTGGAACCCAGAGTATGATCAACTGTGTGATCGGGAGACGTGTTCCAATATGTGTCAGTTTTCGTCCCCTGGTACTCGGGTGCAACATTCCAGACGCTTTACTAACACTCTCCCGACTTGGAGAGTCAGTGCCTTTAACCTCCTGTTTGGCCCAGTTTGCAATTTCTGTGGAAGATGAACAGGAATAGGGAGATCCAATGACAGACTAGATGGAAGGGTCTGGACGGGCAAATTTAACTCTCATTTCCCACCAGGAAGAGGAATTAACCAAAGGCTCAGCGTGCCGTGCGGGAACCAGATTAGGGCCTGAAGCCATCCTGTGGTGTTGCGGCCAGCTCACGAGAAAGCGAGTTGAAGAAAGGAGCTCAGGGGCACTGTAATTCACAAACCTGCAGAGTTATAAATGACAGCTATCGTCCAAAAATATACTGAAGTAAGGCTGCCAAGAGGACTTGAAAGCGGGGCAGAATTGCAGGAAACCGATTTCAGGAGGTAGACTGGAATTGCATTTAAAGCATAGGAAAAGAGGCAGAACGTCCACAATGATGCACTTGGCCAAAAAGGGCGTATGCGTTTTTTCCTGAATATATTCAGGAAAAAAGGCATACGCCCTTTTTGGCCAACCAAGCAAGCTTGCAAAGGAAATCTGCACTACAATGAAGTCTCACTTCCCCCCGGTCAAAAGAGCCATCTGAAAAAAGTGTAAAATCCAGAAAGGCAGGACAGGCCATGGAGAACTGAGAGCCTTGTTATGCTGATGGGCGGGATGTAAATTGCCAACAGCCACTCGGGAGAAGTGTATGGTGTTTCCTGAAACATCTAAAAAAAAAGCAACAGAGCCTAGGGCACTTCCACTTATGGTCCTATAGCTTAGGGAAATTAAAATCAAAAAGACACAGCGACCCCAAAGATTGGGACGGCTCTGTTTACAAGAACCTGGTTTACGGTACAAGTTCAATATTGCAGAAAGTGAAAAATGGATAAAGAAGTTGTGGTACTTACGTACAATGCAATATCACTCAGCAATGAAATCTATGTCATCAGGCCCGTAGCAGCATAATGAGTGGATTCAGGTATGATGATTCTAACTGAAATAAGTCACACAGAAAAAGAAACATCATAAGATATCACTAATACACGGAATGTAAACTTGGCTACACAGGAACTGAATTCCAAAACAGAACAGGGTCTCAAATTTAGAAACCCAACTTATGCTTGCTTAAGGGGAAAGGTGAGTTGGGGTGCTGCATAAAACCAGAGATTGAAATGAGCACAGATAAAGTTCCTTAAGCCAAATATGGAATAGACAAGAGCTACTCCTTGCTCAACGAAATGGACTCAACACCCCATATTAAATGCCTAAGAGTGTACCTGACTAGGAAGTATCTTAAAACCTATGGATTGCTATGTCTCCGAAAGAGAATCAAGCGTGTGTGCAGGGGCATAAACGCAGCAGTGATAGGATTGGAGAAGTTCGGTGAGCAAATGAAGACCCTTTGAATTCATATTGCATGGTACCCATTCCACGGGTCTCAACTCTCCAGGTTTAATGTATTCTTCCTTCACCTAAAACATGCATTTGGAACCCAGAGTATGATCAACTGTGTGATCGGGAGACGTGTTCCAATATGTGTCAGTTTTCGTCCCCTGGTACTCGGGTGCAACATTCCAGACGCTTTACTAACACTCTCCCGACTTGGAGAGTCAGTGCCTTTAACCTCCTGTTTGGCCTAGTTTGCAATTTCTGTGGAAGATGAACAGGAATAGGGAGATCCAATGACAGACTAGATGGAAGGGTCTGGACGGGCAAATTTAACTCTCATTTCCCACCAGGAAGAGGAATTAACCAAAGGCTCAGCGTGCCGTGCGGGAACCAGATTAGGGCCTGAAGCCATCCTGTGGTTTTGCGGCCAGCTCACGAGAAAGCGAGTTGAAGAAAGGAGCTCAGGGGCACTGTAATTCACAAACCTGCAGAGTTATAAATGACAGCTATCGTCCAAAAATATACTGAAGTAAGGCTGCCAAGAGGACTTGAAAGCGGGGCAGAATTGCAGGAAACCGATTTCAGGAGGTAGACTGGAATTGCATTTAAAGCATAGGAAAAGAGGCAGAACGTCCACAATGATGCACTTGGCCAAAAAGGGCGTATGCGTTTTTTCCTGAATATATTCAGGAAAAAACGCATACGCCCTTTTTGGCCAACCAAGCAAGCTTGCAAAGGAAATCTGCACTAAATGAAGTCTCACTTCCCCCCGGTCAAAAGAGCCATCTGAAAAAAGTGTAAAATCCAGAAAGGCAGGACAGGCCATGGAGAACTGAGAGCCTTGTTATGCTGATGGGCGGGATGTAAATTGCCAACAGCCACTCGGGAGAAGTGTATGGTGTTTCCTGAAACATCTAAAAAAAAAGCAACAGAGCCTAGGGCACTTCCACTTATGGTCCTATAGCTTAGGGAAATTAAAATCAAAAAGACACAGCGACCCCAAAGATTGGGACGGCTCTGTTTACAAGAACCTGGTTTACGGTACAAGTTCAATATCGCAGAAAGTGAAAAATGGATAAAGAAGTTGTGGTACTTACGTACAATGCAATATCACTCAGCAATGAAATCTATGTCATCAGGCCCGTAGCAGCATAATGAGTGGATTCAGGTATGATGATTCTAACTGAAATAAGTCACACAGAAAAAGAAACATCATAAGATATCACTAATACACGGAATGTAAACTTGGCTACACAGGAACTGAATTCCAAAACAGAACAGGGTCTCAAATTTAGAAACCCAACTTATGCTTGCTTAAGGGGAAAGGTGAGTTGGGGTGCTGCATAAAACCAGAGATTGAAATGAGCACAGATAAAGTTCCTTAAGCCAAATATGGAATAGACAAGAGCTACTCCTTGCTCAACGAAATGGACTCAACACCCCATATTAAATGCCTAAGAGTGTACCTGACTAGGAAGTATCTTAAAACCTATGGATTGCTATGTCTCCGAAAGAGAATCAAGCGTGTGTGCAGGGGCATAAACGCAGCAGTGATAGGATTGGAGAAGTTCGGTGAGCAAATGAAGACCCTTTGAATTCATATTGCATGGTACCCATTCCACGGGTCTCAACTCTCCAGGTTTAATGTATTCTTCCTTCACCTAAAACATGCATGTGGAACCCAGAGTATGATCAACTGTGTGATCGGGAGACGTGTTCCAATATGTGTCAGTTTTCGTCCCCTGGTACTCGGGTGCAACATTCCAGACGCTTTACTAACACTCTCCCGACTTGGAGAGTCAGTGCCTTTAACCTCCTGTTTGTCCCAGTTTGCAATTTCTGTGGAAGATGAACAGGAATAGGGAGATCCAATGACAGACTAGATGGAAGGGTCTGGACGGGCAAATTTAACTCTCATTTCCCACCAGGAAGAGGAATTAACCAAAGGCTCAGCATGCCGTGCGGGAACCAGATTAGGGCCTGAAGCCATCCTGTGGTGTTGCGGCCAGCTCACGAGAAAGCGAGTAGAAGAAAGGAGCTCAGGGACACTGTAATTCACAAACCTGCAGAGTTATAAATGACAGCTATCGTCCAAAAATATACTGAAGTAAGGCTGCCAAGAGGACTTGAAAGCGGGGCAGAATTGCAGGAAACCGATTTCAGGAGGTAGACTGGAATTGCATTTAAAGCATAGGAAAAGAGGCAGAACGTCCACAATGATGCACTTGGCCAAAAAGGGCGTATGCGTTTTTTCCTGAATATATTCAGGAAAAAACGCATACGCCCTTTTTGGCCAACCAAGCAAGCTTGCAAAGGAAATCTGCACTAAATGAAGTCTCACTTCCCCCCGGTCAAAAGGGCCATCTGAAAAAAGTGTAAAATCCAGAAAGGCAGGACAGGCCATGGAGAACTGAGAGCCTTGTTATGCTGATGGGCGGGATGTAAATTGCCAACAGCCACTCGGGAGAAGTGTATGGTGTTTCCTGAAACATCTAAAAAAAAAGCAACAGAGCCTAGGGCACTTCCACTTATGGTCCTATAGCTTAGGGAAATTAAAATCAAAAAGACACAGCCACCCCAAAGGTTGGGACGGCTCTGTTTACAAGAACCTGGTTTACGGTACAAGTTCAATATCGCAGAAAGTGAAAAATGGATAAAGAAGTTGTGGTACTTACGTACAATGCAATATCACTCAGCAATGAAATCTATGTCATCAGGCCCGTAGCAGCATAATGAGTGGATTCAGGTATGATGATTCTAACTGAAATAAGTCACACAGAAAAAGAAACATCATAAGATATCACTAATACACGGAATGTAAACTTGGCTACACAGGAACTGAATTACAAAACAGAACAGGGTCTCAAATTTAGAAACCCAACTTATGCTTGCTTAATGGGAAAGGTGAGTTGGGGTGCTGCATAAAACCAGAGATTGAAATGAGCACAGATAAAGTTCCTTAAGCCAAATATGGAATAGACAAGAGCTACTCCTTGCTCAACGAAATGGACTCAACACCCCATATTAAATGCCTAAGAGTGTAACTGACTAGGAAGTATCTTAAAACCTATGGATTGCTATGTCTCCGAAAGAGAATCAAGCGTGTGTACAGGGGCATAAACGCAGCAGTGATAGGATTGGAGAGGTTCGGTTAGCAAATGAAGACCCTTTGAAGTCATATTGCATGGCACCCATTCCACGGGTCCCAACTCTCCAGGTTTAAGATATTCTTCCTTCAGCTAAAACATGCATGTGGAACCCAGAGTATGATCAATCGTGTGATCGGGAGACGTGTTCCAATATGTGTCAGTTTTCGTCCCCTGGTACTCGCGTGCAACATTCCAGACGCTTTACTAACACTCTCCCGACTTGGAGAGTCAGTGCCTTTAACCTCCTCTTTGGCCCAGTTTGCAATTTCTGCCGAAGATGAACAGGAATAGGGAGAACCAATGACAGACTAGCTGGAGGTGTCTGGACGGGCAAATTTAACTCTCATTTCCCACCAGGAAGAGGAATTAACCAAAGGCTCAGCGTGCCGTGCCGGAACCAGATTAGGGCCTGAAGCCATCCTGTGGTGTTGCAGCCAGCTCACGAGAAAGCGAGTTGAAGAAAGGAGCTCAGGGGCACTGTAATTCACAAACCTGCAGAGTTATAAATGACAGCTATCGTCCAAAAATATACTGAAGTAAGGCTGCCAAGAGGACTTGAAAGCGGGGCAGAATTGCAGGGAACTGATTTCAGGAGGTAGACTGGAATTGCATTTAAAGCATAGGAAAAGAGGCAGAACGTCCACAATGATGCACTTGGCCAAAAAGGGCGTATGCGTTGTTTCCTGAATATATTCAGGAAAAAACGCATACGCCCTTTTTGGCCAACCAAGCAAGCTTGCAAAGGAAATCTGCACTAAATGAAGTCTCACTTCCCCCCGGTCAAAAGGGCCATCTGAAAAAAGTGTAAAATCCAGAAAGGCAGGACAGGCCATGGAGAACTGAGAGCCTTGTTATGCTGATGGGCGGGATGTAAATTGCCAACAGCCACTCGGGAGAAGTGTATGGTGTTTCCTGAAACATCTAAAAAAAAAGCAACAGAGCCTA
>NW_026783283.1:300000-455387 GCF_949774975.1 Lagenorhynchus albirostris | reverse complement strand
CCTCCCTTTCTGCGCGGCTACTCAGGGCCTAACCTGGAGGCCAGGCTCTCACGTTGAGGTCCCCTTTGGCTCTAGAGCCTGCCGTGCGGACGGCCACCGCGGCCGCGGAAGCCCCTGGTTTAGAGAGCGCAAACTCATAATTTTCCCCGAAGCACTCTTCCAGGGCTCACCGGCCCCGTCGGGAGCCGGGAATGTCAGGGAGCGTCAAGGCAGGCATGAAGGCCGCCCTCCAAATGGAAAGCAGGGCTAGTTCCAGCAGGCCCCCGGGTTCATGGGCACACTCAGCGTACATCCCTGTGGTTTCTGGCGAGTCCCGGGAGACACCGGTCACCCTGCGTTTTCCTTCCCCGAGTCAACTGATCGAAGGAGGGAGTCCCGCATCCAGCGAACTGTCTCAACCAAGGAAGGCCGTAGCTGCTCCTCTGGGCCTGGGGCTGCTGCCGTGCCAAAGAAGGAACAGGACTTGAATTGCAGTAAGAACCCAAGCCGCCGTCCTCTAGGAGGGCACGGTGCCTTCGGTCAGGGGGGTCCCGGACGGATATGCGGAGACGAGGGTTACTCTGAGCGCAGCTCCGATAGGGCAACGCGTAAGCCCTCCGCGCCATGTGGGATGTGGCAGAACGGTGTTCGTGAACGTGTGCGAGTGCTGAGGAAACCAAGCTGCTCCAGAAGAGAGGGCAGTGCGTTTCCCTACGCTCGGCGTGCACAGAGGGGCTCTAAGGGGCTACGGGGCCTGGATGGTGCGTAGCAGACCCAGGGTGCGCCTGGGGTACTCAGTGTTCCTGCCGGGAACAGGGGCGCCCCGGCTAGCCTCCCAGGTGTCCAGAAAGCTGTGCTGCCGTTCAAGGTATGCAGAGCAGAGGCCACCGCCTCCTGGAAACTGCAGCACGCCTCCGCTTCTGCACGGCAAACCAGGGCCTTACTTCCAGGCATGGCTTCATGCTGGGTGTGCCGGGAGCCACACAGCACGCTAAGGATGCTGACTTTCTCCTCGAGCAGGGTGACTTCAGGCACGAGGGCGGGCCCTCGCCAGTGTTGCAAGCACAGCGTTCTCTCACGGCAGCTCACACAAGGGGCCGTGACAGGGTCTTCCTGGGCACTTCGCACCCACCAGCCACGTTGTCCCGAAGGGCCGTTCGAGGGCCTCTGGAGACGTAGCGCTCCTCAAGGAACGCGCAGTGTGTGGTTGCCCAGCACTCGGCACGCACGGGGGTCCTCCGAGGGAATCAACCAGTGGACCTCGACGTTGCTCAGCCGGCCCACAGGTGTCTGGAGGCACTCAGGGACCTTGGAGGGAAAATTGCTGCACGCCCGTGGGCCTAGGAGTCCCCGGGCGTGTACTGCCTTGAGAGCAAAGCGACTAAGAACTCCCGGAAAGAGCCGCATGCCTCCCTTTCTGCGCGGCTACTCAGGGCCTAACCTGGAGGGCCAGCTCTCACGTTGAGGTCCCCTTTTGGCTCTAGAGCCTGCCGTGCGGACGGCCACCGCGGCCGCGGAAGCCCCTGGTTTTAGAGAGCGCAAACTCATAATTTTCCCCGAAGCACTCTTCCAGGGCTCACCGGCCCGTCGGGAGCCGGGAATGTCAGGGAGCGTCAAGGCAGGCATGAAGGCCGCCCTCCAAATGGGAAAGCAGGGCTAGTTCCAGCAGGCCCCCGGGTTCATGGGCACACTCAGCGTACATCCCTGTGGTTTCTGGCCGAGTCCCGGGAGACACCGGTCACCCTGCGTTTCCTTCCCCGAGTCAACTGATCGAAGAGGAGGGAGTCCCGCATCCAGCGAACTGTCTCAACCAAGGAAGGCCGTAGCTGCTCCTCTGGGCCTGGGCTGCCTGCCGTGCCAAAGAAGGAACAGGACTTGAATTGCAGTAGAGAACCCAAGCCGCCGTCCTCTAGGAGGCACGGTGCCTTCGGTCAGGGGGTCCCGGACGGAATGCGGAGACGAGGGTTACTCTGAGCGCAGCTCCGATTAGGGCAACGCGGTAAGCCCTCCGCGCCATGTGGGATGTGGCAGAACGGTGTTCGTGAACGTGTGCGAGTGCTGAGGAAACCAAGCTGCTCCAGAAGAGAGGGGCAGTGCGTTTCCCTACGCTCGGCGTGCACAGAGGGGCTCGAAGGGGGCTACGGGCCTGGATGGTGCGTAGCAGACCCAGGTGCGCCTGGGGTTACTCAGTGTTCCTGCCGGGAACAGGGCGCCCCGGCTAGCCTCCCAGGTGTCCAGAAAGCTGTGCTGCCGTTCAAGGTATGCAGAGCAGAGGCCACCGCCTCCTGGAAACTGCAGCACGCCTCCGCTTCTGCACGGCAAACCAGGGCCTTACTTCCAGGCATGGCTTCATGCTGGGTGTGCCGGGGAGCCACACAGCACGCTAAGATGCTGACTTTCTCCTCGAGCAGGGTGACTTCAGGCACGAGGGCGGGCCCTCGCAGTGTTGCAAGCACAGCGTTTCTCTCACGGCAGCTCACACAAGGGCCGTGACAGGGTCTTCCTGGGCACTTCGCACCCACCAGCCACGTTGTCCCGAAGGGCGTTCGAGGGCTCTGGAGACGTAGCGCTCCTCAAGGAACGCGCAGTGTGTGGTTGCCCAGCACTCGGCACGCACGGGGGTCCTCCGAGGGAATCAACCAGTGGACCTCGACCGTTGCTCAGCCGGCCCACAGGTGTCTGGAGGCACTCAGGGACCTTGGAGGGAAAATGCTGCACGCCCGTGGGCCTAGGAGTCCCCGGGCGTGTACTGCCTTGAGAGCAAAGCGACTAAGAACTCCCGGAAAGAGCCGCATGCCTCCCTTTCTGCGCGGCTACTCAGGGCCTAACCTGGAGGCCAGCTCTCACGTTGAGGTCCCCTTTGGCTCTAGAGCCTGCCGTGCGGGACGGCCACCGCGGCCGCGGGAAGCCCCTGGTTTTTGAGAGCGCAAACTCATTAATTTTCCCCGAAGCACTCTTCCAGGGCTCCCCGGCCCGTCGGGAGCCGGGAATGTCAGGGAGCGTCAAGGCAGCATGAAGGCCGCCCTCCAAATGGGGAAGCAGGGCTAGTTCCAGCAGGCCCCCGGGTTCATGGGCAACGACTCAGCGTACATCCCTGTGGTTCTGGCGAGTCCCGGGAGACACCGGTCACCCTGCGTTTCCTTCCCCGAGTCAACTGATCGAAGGAGGGAGTCCCGCATCCAGCGAACTGTCTCAACCAAGGAAGGCCGTATAGCTGCTCCTCTGGGCCTGGGGCTGCCTGCCGTGCCAAAGAAGGAACGGACTTGAATTGCAGTAAGAACCCAAGCCGCCGTCCTCTAGGAGGCACGGTGCCTTCCGGTCAGGGGGTCCCGGACGGAATGCGGAGACGAGGGTTACTCTGAGCGCAGCTCCGATTAGGGCAACGCGTAAGCCCTCCGCGCCATGTGGGATGTGGCAGAACGGTGTTCGTGAACGTGTGCGAGTGCTGAGGAAACCAAGCTGCTCCAGAAGAGAGGGCAGTGCGTTTCCCTACGCTCGGCGTGGCACAGAGGGGCTCTAAGGGGCTACGGGCCTGGATGGTGCGTAGCAGACCCAGGGTGCGCCTGGGGGGTTACTCAGTGTTCCTGCCGGGAACAGGGCGCCCCGGCTAGCCTCCCAGGTGTCCAGAAAGCTGTGCTGCCGTTCAAGGTATGCAGAGCAGAGGCCACCGCCTCCTGGAAACTGCAGCACGCCTCCGCTTCTGCACGGCAAACCAGGGCCTTACTTCCAGGCATGGCTTCATGCTGGGTGTGCCGGGAGCCACACAGCACGCTAAGATGCTGACTTTCTCCTCGAGCAGGGTGACTTCAGGCACGAGGGCGGGCCTCGCAGTGTTGCAAGCACAGCGTTCTCTCACGGCAGCTCACACAAGGGCCCGTGACAGGGTCTTCCTGGGCACTTCGCACCCACCAGCCACGTTGTCCCGAAGGGCGTTCGAGGGCTCTGGAGACGTAGCGCTCCTCAAGGAACGCGCAGTGTGTGGTTGCCCAGCACTCGGCACGCACGGGGGTCCCTCCGAGGGAATCAACCAGTGGGACCTCGACGTTGCTCAGCCGGCCCACAGGTGTCTGGAGGCACTCAGGGACCTTGGAGGGAAAATGCTGCACGCCCGTGGGCCTAGGAGTCCCCGGGCGTGTACTGCTTGAGAGCAAAGCGACTAAGAACTCCCGGAAAGAGCCGCATGCCTCCCTTTCTGCGCGGCTACTCAGGGCCTAACCTGGAGGCCAGCTCTCACGTTGAGGTCCCCCTTTGGCTCTAGAGCCTGCCGTGCGGGACGGCCACCGCGGCCGCGGAAGCCCCTGGTTTAGAGAGCGCAAACTCATAATTTTCCCCGAAGCACTCTTCCAGGGCTCACCGGCCCGTCGGGAGCCGGGAATGTCAGGGAGCGTCAAGGCAGGCATGAAGGCCGCCCTCCAAATGGGAAAGCAGGGCTAGTTCCAGCAGGCCCCCGGGTTCATGGGCACACTCAGCGTACATCCCTGTGGTTTCTGGCGAGTCCCGGGAGGACACCGGTCACCCTGCGTTTCCTTCCCCGAGTCAACTGATCGAAGGAGGGAGTCCCGCATCCAGCGAACTGTCTCAACCAAGGAAGGCCGTAGCTGCTCCTCTGGGGCCTGGGGCTGCCTGCCGTGCCAAAGAAGGGAACAGGACTTGAATGCAGTAAGAACCCAAGCCGCCGTCCTCTAGGAGGCACGGTGCCCTTCGGTCAGGGGGTCCCGGATGGAATGCGGAGACGAGGGTTACTCTGAGCGCAGCTCCGATTAGGGCAACGCGTAAGCCCTCCGCGCCATGTGGGATGTGGCAGAACGGTGTTCGTGAACGTGTGCGAGTGCTGAGGAAACCAAGCTGCTCCAGAAGAGAGGGGCAGTGCGTTTTCCCTACGCTCGGCGTGCACAGAGGGGCTCGAAGGGGCTACGGGCCTGGATGGTGCGTAGCAGACCCAGGTGCGCCTGGGGTTTACTCAGTGTTCCTGCCGGGAACAGGGCGCCCCGGCTAGCCTCCCAGGTGTCCAGAAAGCTGTGCTGCCGTTCAAGGTATGCAGAGCAGAGGCCACCGCCTCCTGGAAACTGCAGCACGCCTCCGCTTCTGCACGGCAAACCAGGGCCTACTTCCAGGCATGGCTTCATGCTGGGTGTGCCGGGAGCCACACAGCACGCTAAGATGCTGACTTTCTCCTCGAGCAGGGTGACTTCAGGCACGAGGGCGGGCCTCGCAGTGTTGCAAGCACAGCGTTCTCTCACGGCAGCTCACACAAGGGCCCGTGACAGGGTCTTCCTGGGCACTTCGCACCCACCAGCCACGTTGTCCCGAAGGGCGTTCGAGGGCTCTGGGAGACGTATAGCGCTCCTCAAGGAACGCGCAGTGTGTGGTTGCCCAGCACTCGGCCGCACGGGGGTCCTCCGAGGGAATCAACCAGTGGACCTCGACGTTGCTCAGCCGGCCCACAGGTGTCTGGAGGCACTCAGGGACCTTGGAGGGAAAAGCTGCACGCCCCGTGGGGCCTAGGAGTCCCCGGGCGTTGTACTGCCTTGAGAGCAAAGCGGACTAAGAACTCCCGGAAGAAGCCGCATGCCTCCCTTCTGCGCGGCTACTCAGGGCCTAACCTGGAGGCCAGCTCTCACGATGAGGTTCCCTTTGGCTCTAGAGCCTGCCGTGCGGACGGCCACCGCGGGCCGCGGAAGCCCCTGGTTTAGAGAGCGCAAACTCATAATTTTCCCCGAAGCACTCTTCCAGGGCTCACCGGCCCGTCGGGAGCCGGGAATGTCAGGGAGCGTCAAGGCAGGCATGAAGGCCGCCCTCCAAATGGGAAAGCAGGGCTAGTTCCAGCAGGCCCCCGGGTTCATGGGCACACTCAGCGTACATCCCTGTGGTTTCTGGCGAGTCCCGGGAGACACCGGTCACCCTGCGTTTCCTTCCCCGAGTCAACTGATCGAAGGAGGGAGTCCCGCATCCAGCGAACTGTCTCAACCAAGGAAGGCCGTAGCTGCTCCTCTGGGCCTGGGGCTGCCTGCAGTGCCAAAGAAGGAACAGGACTTGAATTGCAGTAAGAACCCAAGCCGCCGTCCTCTAGGAGGCACGGTGCCTTCGGTGAGGGGGTCCCGGACGGAATGCGGAGACGAGGGTTACTCTGAGCGCAGCTCCGATTAGGGCAACGCGTAAGCCCTCCGCGCCATGTGGGATGTGGCAGAACGGTGTTCGTGAACGTGTGCGAGTGCTGAGGAAACCAAGCTGCTCCAGAAGAGAGGGCAGTGCGTTTCCCTACGCTCGGCGTGCACAGAGGGGCTCGAAGGGGCTACGGGCCTGGATGGTGCGTAGCAGACCCAGGTTGCGCCTGGGGTTACTCAGTGTTCCTGCCGGGAACAGGGCGCCCCGGCTAGCCTCCCAGGTGTCCAGAAAGCTGTGCTGCCGTTCAAGGTATGCAGAGCAGAGGCCACCGCCTCCTGGAAACTGCAGCACGCCTCCGCTTCTGCACGGCAAACCAGGGCCTTACTTCCAGGCATGGCTTCATGCTGGGTGTGCCGGGAGCCACACAGCACGCTAAGATGCTGACTTTCTCCTCGAGCACGGGTGACTTCAGGCACGAGGGCGGGCCTCGCAGTGTTGCAAGCACAGCGTTTCTCTCACGGCAGCTCACACAAGGGCCGTGACAGGGTCTTCCTGGGCACTTCGCACCCACCAGCCACGTTGTCCCGAAGGGCGTTCGAGGCTCTGGAGACGTAGCGCTCCTCAAGGAACGCGCAGTGTGTGGTTGCCCAGCACTCGGCACGCACGGGGGGTCCTCCGAGGGAATCAACCAGTGGACCTCGACGTTGCTCAGCCGGCCCACAGGTGTCTGGAGGCACTCAGGGACCTTGGAGGGAAAAAGCTGCACGCCCGTGGGGCCTAGGAGTCCCGGGCGTGTACTGCCTTGAGAGCAAAGCGACTAAGAACTCCCGGAAAGAGCCGCATGCCTCCCTTTCTGCGCGGCTACTCAGGGCCCTAACCCTGGAGGCCAGCTCTCACGTTGAGGTTCCCTTTGGCTCTAGAGCCTGCCGTGCGGGACGGCCACCGCGGCCGCGGAAGCCCCTGGTTTAGAGAGCGCAAACTCATAATTTTCCCCGAAGCACTCTTCCAGGGCTCACCGGCCCGTCGGGGAGCCGGGAATGTCAGGGAGCGTCAAGGCAGGCATGAAGGCCGCCCTCCAAATGGGAAAGCAGGGCTAGTTCCAGCAGGCCCCCGGGTTCATGGGCACACTCAGCGTACATCCCTGTGGTTTCTGGCGAGTCCCGGGAGACACCGGTCCACCCCTGCGTTTCCTTCCCCGAGTCAACTGATCGAAGGAGGGAGTCCCGCATCCAGCGAACTGTCTCAACCAAGGAAGGCCGTAGCTGCTCCTCTGGGCCTGGGGCTGCCTGCCGTGCCAAAGAAGGAACAGGACTTTGAATTGCAGTAAGAACCCAAGCCGCCGTCCTCTAGGAGGCACGGTGCCTTCGGTCAGGGGGGTCCCGGACGGAATGCGGAGACGAGGGTTACTCTGAGCGCAGCTCCGATTAGGGCAACGCGTAAGCCCTCCGCGCCATGTGGGATGTGGCAGAACGGTGTTCGTGAACGTGTGCGAGTGCTGAGGAAACCAAGCTGCTCCAGAAGAGAGGGCAGTGCGTTTCCCTACGCTCGGCGTGCACAGAGGGGCTCGAAGGGGCTACGGGCCTGGATGGTGCGTAGCAGACCCAGGTGCGCCTGGGGTTACTCAGTGTTCCTGCCGGGAACAGGGCGCCCCGGCTAGCCTCCCAGGTGTCCAGAAAGCTGTGCTGCCGTTCAAGGTATGCAGAGCAGAGGCCACCGCCTCCTGGAAACTGCAGCACGCCTCCGCTTCTGCACGGCAAACCAGGGCCTTACTTCCAGGCATGGCTTCATGCTGGGTGTGCCGGGAGCCACACAGCACGCTAAGATGCTGACTTTCTCCTCGAGCAGGGTGACTTCAGGCACGAGGGCGGGCCTCGCAGTGTTGCAAGCACAGCGTTCTCTCACGGCAGCTCACACAAGGGCCGTGACAGGGTCTTCCTGGGCACTTCGCACCCACCAGCCACGTTGTCCCGAAGGGCGTTCGAGGGCTCTGGAGACGTAGCGCTCCTCAAGGAACGCGCAGTGTGTGGTTGCCCAGCACTCGGCACGCACGGGGGTCCTCCGAGGGAATCAACCAGTGGACCTCGACGTTGCTCAGCCGGCCCACAGGTGTCTGGAGGCACTCAGGGACCTTGGAGGGAAAATGCTGCACGCCCGTGGGGCCTAGGAGTCCCCGGGCGTGTACTGCCTTGAGAGCAAAGCGACTAAGAACTCCCGGAAAGAGCCGCATGCCTCCCTTTCTGCGCGGCTACTCAGGGCCTAACCTGGAGGCCAGCTCTCACGTTGAGGTCCCCTTTGGCTCTAGAGCCTGCCGTGCGGACGGCCACCGCGGCCGCGGAAGCCCCTGGTTTAGAGAGCGCAAACTCATAATTTTCCCCGAAGCACTCTTCCAGGGCTCACCGGCCCGTCGGGAGCCGGGAATGTCAGGGAGCGTCAAGGCAGGCATGAAGGCCGCCCTCCAAATGGGAAAGCAGGGCTAGTTCCAGCAGGCCCCCGGGTTCATGGGCACACTCAGCGTACATCCCTGTGGTTTCTGGCGAGTCCCGGGAGACACCGGTCACCCTGCGTTTCCTTCCCCGAGTCAACTGATCGAAGGAGGGAGTCCCGCATCCAGCGAACTGTCTCAACCAAGGAAGGCCGTAGCTGCTCCTCTGGGCCTGGGGCTGCCTGCCGTGCCAAAGAAGGAACAGGACTTGAATTGCAGTAAGAACCCAAGCCGCCGTCCTCTAGGAGGCACGGTGCCTTCGGTCAGGGGGTCCCGGACGGAATGCGGAGACGAGGGTTACTCTGAGCGCAGCTCCGATTAGGGCAACGCGTAAGCCCTCCGCGCCATGTGGGATGTGGCAGAACGGTGTTCGTGAACGTGTGCGAGTGCTGAGGAAACCAAGCTGCTCCAGAAGAGAGGGCAGTGCGTTTCCCTACGCTCGGCGTGCACAGAGGGGCTCTAAGGGGCTACGGGCCTGGATGGTGCGTAGCAGACCCAGGTGCGCCTGGGGTTACTCAGTGTTCCTGCCGGGAACAGGGCGCCCCGGCTAGCCTCCCAGGTGTCCAGAAAGCTGTGCTGCCGTTCAAGGTATGCAGAGCAGAGGCCACCGCCTCCTGGAAACTGCAGCACGCCTCCGCTTCTGCACGGCAAACCAGGGCCTTACTTCCAGGCATGGCTTCATGCTGGGTGTGCCGGGAGCCACACAGCACGCTAAGATGCTGACTTTCTCCTCGAGCAGGGTGACTTCAGGCACGAGGGCGGGCCTCGCAGTGTTGCAAGCACAGCGTTCTCTCACGGCAGCTCACACAAGGGCCGTGACAGGGTCTTCCTGGGCACTTCGCACCCACCAGCCACGTTGTCCCGAAGGGCGTTCGAGGGCTCTGGAGACGTAGCGCTCCTCAAGGAACGCGCAGTGTGTGGTTGCCCAGCACTCGGCACGCACGGGGGTCCTCCGAGGGAATCAACCAGTGGACCTCGACGTTGCTCAGCCGGCCCACAGGTGTCTGGAGGCACTCAGGGACCTTGGAGGGAAAATGCTGCACGCCCGTGGGGCCTAGGAGTCCCCGGGCGTGTACTGCCTTGAGAGCAAAGCGACTAAGAACTCCCGGAAAGAGCCGCATGCCTCCCTTTCTGCGCGGCTACTCAGGGCCTAACCTGGAGGCCAGCTCTCACGTTGAGGTCCCCTTTGGCTCTAGAGCCTGCCGTGCGGACGGCCACCGCGGCCGCGGAAGCCCCTGGTTTAGAGAGCGCAAACTCATAATTTTCCCCGAAGCACTCTTCCAGGGCTCACCGGCCCGTCGGGAGCCGGGAATGTCAGGGAGCGTCAAGGCAGGCATGAAGGCCGCCCTCCAAATGGGAAAGCAGGGCTAGTTCCAGCAGGCCCCCGGGTTCATGGGCACACTCAGCGTACATCCCTGTGGTTTCTGGCGAGTCCCGGGAGACACCGGTCACCCTGCGTTTCCTTCCCCGAGTCAACTGATCGAAGGAGGGAGTCCCGCATCCAGCGAACTGTCTCAACCAAGGAAGGCCGTAGCTGCTCCTCTGGGCCTGGGGCTGCCTGCCGTGCCAAAGAAGGAACAGGACTTGAATTGCAGTAAGAACCCAAGCCGCCGTCCTCTAGGAGGCACGGTGCCTTCGGTCAGGGGGTCCCGGACGGAATGCGGAGACGAGGGTTACTCTGAGCGCAGCTCCGATTAGGGCAACGCGTAAGCCCTCCGCGCCATGTGGGATGTGGCAGAACGGTGTTCGTGAACGTGTGCGAGTGCTGAGGAAACCAAGCTGCTCCAGAAGAGAGGGCAGTGCGTTTCCCTACGCTCGGCGTGCACAGAGGGGCTCTAAGGGGCTACGGGCCTGGATGGTGCGTAGCAGACCCAGGTGCGCCTGGGGTTACTCAGTGTTCCTGCCGGGAACAGGGCGCCCCGGCTAGCCTCCTAGGTGTCCAGAAAGCTGTGCTGCCGTTCAAGGTATGCAGAGCAGAGGCCACCGCCTCCTGGAAACTGCAGCACGCCTCCGCTTCTGCACGGCAAACCAGGGCCTTACTTCCAGGCATGGCTTCATGCTGGGTGTGCCGGGAGCCACACAGCACGCTAAGATGCTGACTTTCTCCTCGAGCAGGGTGACTTCAGGCACGAGGGCGGGCCTCGCAGTGTTGCAAGCACAGCGTTCTCTCACGGCAGCTCACACAAGGGCCGTGACAGGGTCTTCCTGGGCACTTCGCACCCACCAGCCACGTTGTCCCGAAGGGCGTTCGAGGGCTCTGGAGACGTAGCGCTCCTCAAGGAACGCGCAGTGTGTGGTTGCCCAGCACTCGGCACGCACGGGGGTCCTCCGAGGGAATCAACCAGTGGACCTCGACGTTGCTCAGCCGGCCCACAGGTGTCTGGAGGCACTCAGGGACCTTGGAGGGAAAATGCTGCACGCCCGTGGGGCCTAGGAGTCCCCGGGCGTGTACTGCCTTGAGAGCAAAGCGACTAAGAACTCCCGGAAAGAGCCGCATGCCTCCCTTTCTGCGCGGCTACTCAGGGCCTAACCTGGAGGCCAGCTCTCACGTTGAGGTCCCCTTTGGCTCTAGAGCCTGCCGTGCGGACGGCCACCGCGGCCGCGGAAGCCCCTGGTTTAGAGAGCGCAAACTCATAATTTTCCCCGAAGCACTCTTCCAGGGCTCACCGGCCCGTCGGGAGCCGGGAATGTCAGGGAGCGTCAAGGCAGGCATGAAGGCCGCCCTCCAAATGGGAAAGCAGGGCTAGTTCCAGCAGGCCCCCGGGTTCATGGGCACACTCAGCGTACATCCCTGTGGTTTCTGGCGAGTCCCGGGAGACACCGGTCACCCTGCGTTTCCTTCCCCGAGTCAACTGATCGAAGGAGGGAGTCCCGCATCCAGCGAACTGTCTCAACCAAGGAAGGCCGTAGCTGCTCCTCTGGGCCTGGGGCTGCCTGCCGTGCCAAAGAAGGAACAGGACTTGAATTGCAGTAAGAACCCAAGCCGCCGTCCTCTAGGAGGCACGGTGCCTTCGGTCAGGGGGTCCCGGACGGAATGCGGAGACGAGGGTTACTCTGAGCGCAGCTCCGATTAGGGCAACGCGTAAGCCCTCCGCGCCATGTGGGATGTGGCAGAACGGTGTTCGTGAACGTGTGCGAGTGCTGAGGAAACCAAGCTGCTCCAGAAGAGAGGGCAGTGCGTTTCCCTACGCTCGGCGTGCACAGAGGGGCTCTAAGGGGCTACGGGCCTGGATGGTGCGTAGCAGACCCAGGTGCGCCTGGGGTTACTCAGTGTTCCTGCCGGGAACAGGGCGCCCCGGCTAGCCTCCCAGGTGTCCAGAAAGCTGTGCTGCCGTTCAAGGTATGCAGAGCAGAGGCCACCGCCTCCTGGAAACTGCAGCACGCCTCCGCTTCTGCACGGCAAACCAGGGCCTTACTTCCAGGCATGGCTTCATGCTGGGTGTGCCGGGAGCCACACAGCACGCTAAGATGCTGACTTTCTCCTCGAGCAGGGTGACTTCAGGCACGAGGGCGGGCCTCGCAGTGTTGCAAGCACAGCGTTCTCTCACGGCAGCTCACACAAGGGCCGTGACAGGGTCTTCCTGGGCACTTCGCACCCACCAGCCACGTTGTCCCGAAGGGCGTTCGAGGGCTCTGGAGACGTAGCGCTCCTCAAGGAACGCGCAGTGTGTGGTTGCCCAGCACTCGGCACGCACGGGGGTCCTCCGAGGGAATCAACCAGTGGACCTCGACGTTGCTCAGCCGGCCCACAGGTGTCTGGAGGCACTCAGGGACCTTGGAGGGAAAATGCTGCACGCCCGTGGGGCCTAGGAGTCCCCGGGCGTGTACTGCCTTGAGAGCAAAGCGACTAAGAACTCCCGGAAAGAGCCGCATGCCTCCCTTTCTGCGCGGCTACTCAGGGCCTAACCTGGAGGCCAGCTCTCACGTTGAGGTCCCCTTTGGCTCTAGAGCCTGCCGTGCGGACGGCCACCGCGGCCGCGGAAGCCCCTGGTTTAGAGAGCGCAAACTCATAATTTTCCCCGAAGCACTCTTCCAGGGCTCACCGGCCCGTCGGGAGCCGGGAATGTCAGGGAGCGTCAAGGCAGGCATGAAGGCCGCCCTCCAAATGGGAAAGCAGGGCTAGTTCCAGCAGGCCCCCGGGTTCATGGGCACACTCAGCGTACATCCCTGTGGTTTCTGGCGAGTCCCGGGAGACACCGGTCACCCTGCGTTTCCTTCCCCGAGTCAACTGATCGAAGGAGGGAGTCCCGCATCCAGCGAACTGTCTCAACCAAGGAAGGCCGTAGCTGCTCCTCTGGGCCTGGGGCTGCCTGCCGTGCCAAAGAAGGAACAGGACTTGAATTGCAGTAAGAACCCAAGCCGCCGTCCTCTAGGAGGCACGGTGCCTTCGGTCAGGGGGTCCCGGACGGAATGCGGAGACGAGGGTTACTCTGAGCGCAGCTCCGATTAGGGCAACGCGTAAGCCCTCCGCGCCATGTGGGATGTGGCAGAACGGTGTTCGTGAACGTGTGCGAGTGCTGAGGAAACCAAGCTGCTCCAGAAGAGAGGGCAGTGCGTTTCCCTACGCTCGGCGTGCACAGAGGGGCTCTAAGGGGCTACGGGCCTGGATGGTGCGTAGCAGACCCAGGTGCGCCTGGGGTTACTCAGTGTTCCTGCCGGGAACAGGGCGCCCCGGCTAGCCTCCCAGGTGTCCAGAAAGCTGTGCTGCCGTTCAAGGTATGCAGAGCAGAGGCCACCGCCTCCTGGAAACTGCAGCACGCCTCCGCTTCTGCACGGCAAACCAGGGCCTTACTTCCAGGCATGGCTTCATGCTGGGTGTGCCGGGAGCCACACAGCACGCTAAGATGCTGACTTTCTCCTCGAGCAGGGTGACTTCAGGCACGAGGGCGGGCCTCGCAGTGGTTGCAAGCACAGCGTTCTCTCACGGCAGCTCACACAAGGGCCGTGACAGGGTCTTCCTGGGCACTTCGCACCCACCAGCCACGTTGTCCCGAAGGGCGTTCGAGGGCTCTGGAGACGTAGCGCTCCTCAAGGAACGCGCAGTGTGTGGTTGCCCAGCACTCGGCACGCACGGGGGTCCTCCGAGGGAATCAACCAGTGGACCTCGACGTTGCTCAGCCGGCCCACAGGTGTCTGGAGGCACTCAGGGACCTTGGAGGGAAAATGCTGCACGCCCGTGGGGCCTAGGAGTCCCCGGGCCGTGTACTGCCTTGAGAGCAAAGCGACTAAGAACTCCCGGAAAGAGCCGCATTGCCTCCCTTTCTGCGCGGCTACTCAGGGCCTAACCTGGAGGCCAGCTCTCACGTTTGAGGTCCCCTTTGGCTCTAGAGCCTGCCGTGCGGACGGCCACCGCGGCCGCGGAAGCCCCTGGTTTAGAGAGCGGCAAACTCATAATTTTCCCCGAAGCACTCTTCCAGGGCTCACCGGCCCGTCGGGAGCCGGGAATGTCAGGGAGCGTCAAGGCAGGCATGAAGGCCGCCCTCCAAATGGGAAAGCAGGGCTAGTTCCAGCAGGCCCCCGGGTTCATGGGCACACTCAGCGTACATCCCTGTGGTTTCTGGCGAGTCCCGGGAGACACCGGTCACCCTGCGTTTCCTTCCCGAGTCAACTGATCGAAGGAGGGAGTCCCGCATCCAGCGAACTGTCTCAACCAAGGAAGGCCGTAGCTGCTCCTCTGGGCCTGGGGCTGCCTGCCGTGCCAAAGAAGGAACAGGACTTGAATTGCAGTAAGAACCCAAGCCGCCGTCCTCTAGGAGGCACGGTGCCTTCGGTCAGGGGGTCCCGGACGGAATGCGGAGACGAGGGTTACTCTGAGCGCAGCTCCGATTAGGGCAACGCGTAAGCCCTCCGCGCCATGTGGGATGTGGCAGAACGGTGTTCGTGAACGTGTGCGAGTGCTGAGGAAACCAAGCTGCTCCAGAAGAGAGGGCAGTGCGTTTCCCTACGCTCGGCGTGCACAGAGGGGCTCTAAGGGGCTACGGGCCTGGATGGTGCGTAGCAGACCCAGGTGCGCCTGGGGTTACTCAGTGTTCCTGCCGGGAACAGGGCGCCCCGGCTAGCCTCCCAGGTGTCCAGAAAGCTGTGCTGCCGTTCAAGGTATGCAGAGCAGAGGCCACCGCCTCCTGGAAACTGCAGCACGCCTCCGCTTCTGCACGGCAAACCAGGGCCTTACTTCCAGGCATGGCTTCATGCTGGGTGTGCCGGGAGCCACACAGCACGCTAAGATGCTGACTTTCTCCTCGAGCAGGGTGACTTCAGGCACGAGGGCGGGCCTCGCAGTGTTGCAAGCACAGCGTTCTCTCACGGCAGCTCACACAAGGGCCGTGACAGGGTCTTCCTGGGCACTTCGCACCCACCAGCCACGTTGTCCCGAAGGGCGTTCGAGGGCTCTGGAGACGTAGCGCTCCTCAAGGAACGCGCAGTGTGTGGTTGCCCAGCACTCGGCACGCACGGGGGTCCTCCGAGGGAATCAACCAGTGGACCTCGACGTTGCTCAGCCGGCCCACAGGTGTCTGGAGGCACTCAGGGACCTTGGAGGGAAAATGCTGCACGCCCGTGGGGCCTAGGAGTCCCCGGGCGTGTACTGCCTTGAGAGCAAAGCGACTAAGAACTCCCGGAAAGAGCCGCATGCCTCCCTTTCTGCGCGGCTACTCAGGGCCTAACCTGGAGGCCAGCTCTCACGTTGAGGTCCCCTTTGGCTCTAGAGCCTGCCGTGCGGACGGCCACCGCGGCCGCGGAAGCCCCTGGTTTAGAGAGCGCCAACTCATAATTTTCCCCGAAGCACTCTTCCAGGGCTCACCGGCCCGTCGGGAGCCGGGAATGTCAGGGAGCGTCAAGGCAGGCATGAAGGCCGCCCTCCAAATGGGAAAGCAGGGCTAGTTCCAGCAGGCCCCCGGGTTCATGGGCACACTCAGCGTACATCCCTGTGGTTTCTGGCGAGTCCCGGGAGACACCGGTCACCCTGCGTTTCCTTCCCCGAGTCAACTGATCGAAGGAGGGAGTCCCGCATCCAGCGAACTGTCTCAACCAAGGAAGGCCGTAGCTGCTCCTCTGGGCCTGGGGCTGCCTGCCGTGCCAAAGAAGGAACAGGACTTGAATTGCAGTAAGAACCCAAGCCGCCGTCCTCTAGGAGGCACGGTGCCTTCGGTCAGGGGGTCCCGGACGGAATGCGGAGACGAGGGTTACTCTGAGCGCAGCTCCGATTAGGGCAACGCGTAAGCCCTCCGCGCCATGTGGGATGTGGCAGAACGGTGTTCGTGAACGTGTGCGAGTGCTGAGGAAACCAAGCTGCTCCAGAAGAGAGGGCAGTGCGTTTCCCTACGCTCGGCGTGCACAGAGGGGCTCGAAGGGGCTACGGGCCTGGATGGTGCGTAGCAGACCCAGGTGCGCCTGGGGTTACTCAGTGTTCCTGCCGGGAACAGGGCGCCCCGGCTAGCCTCCCAGGTGTCCAGAAAGCTGTGCTGCCGTTCAAGGTATGCAGAGCAGAGGCCACCGCCTCCTGGAAACTGCAGCACGCCTCCGCTTCTGCACGGCAAACCAGGGCCTTACTTCCAGGCATGGCTTCATGCTGGGTGTGCCGGGAGCCACACAGCACGCTAAGATGCTGACTTTCTCCTCGAGCAGGGTGACTTCAGGCACGAGGGCGGGCCTCGCAGTGTTGCAAGCACAGCGTTCTCTCACGGCAGCTCACACAAGGGCCGTGACAGGGTCTTCCTGGGCACTTCGCACCCACCAGCCACGTTGTCCCGAAGGGCGTTCGAGGGCTCTGGAGACGTAGCGCTCCTCAAGGAACGCGCGGTGTGTGGTTGCCCAGCACTCGGCACGCACGGGGGTCCTCCGAGGGAATCAACCAGTGGACCTCGACGTTGCTCAGCCGGCCCACAGGTGTCTGGAGGCACTCAGGGACCTTGGAGGGAAAATGCTGCACGCCCGTGGGGCCTAGGAGTCCCCGGGCGTGTACTGCCTTGAGAGCAAAGCGACTAAGAACTCCCGGAAAGAGCCGCATGCCTCCCTTTCTGCGCGGCTACTCAGGGCCTAACCTGGAGGCCAGCTCTCACGTTGAGGTCCCCTTTGGCTCTAGAGCCTGCCGTGCGGACGGCCACCGCGGCCGCGGAAGCCCCTGGTTTAGAGAGCGCAAACTCATAATTTTCCCCGAAGCACTCTTCCAGGGCTCACCGGCCCGTCGGGAGCCGGGAATGTCAGGGAGCGTCAAGGCAGGCATGAAGGCCGCCCTCCAAATGGGAAAGCAGGGCTAGTTCCAGCAGGCCCCCGGGTTCATGGGCACACTCAGCGTACATCCCTGTGGTTTCTGGCGAGTCCCGGGAGACACCGGTCACCCTGCGTTTCCTTCCCCGAGTCAACTGATCGAAGGAGGGAGTCCCGCATCCAGCGAACTGTCTCAACCAAGGAAGGCCGTAGCTGCTCCTCTGGGCCTGGGGCTGCCTGCCGTGCCAAAGAAGGAACAGGACTTGAATTGCAGTAAGAACCCAAGCCGCCGTCCTCTAGGAGGCACGGTGCCTTCGGTCAGGGGGTCCCGGACGGAATGCGGAGACGAGGGTTACTCTGAGCGCAGCTCCGATTAGGGCAACGCGTAAGCCCTCCGCGCCATGTGGGATGTGGCAGAACGGTGTTCGTGAACGTGTGCGAGTGCTGAGGAAACCAAGCTGCTCCAGAAGAGAGGGCAGTGCGTTTCCCTACGCTCGGCGTGCACAGAGGGGCTCGAAGGGGCTACGGGCCTGGATGGTGCGTAGCAGACCCAGGTGCGCCTGGGGTTACTCAGTGTTCCTGCCGGGAACAGGGCGCCCCGGCTAGCCTCCCAGGTGTCCAGAAAGCTGTGCTGCCGTTCAAGGTATGCAGAGCAGAGGCCACCGCCTCCTGGAAACTGCAGCACGCCTCCGCTTCTGCACGGCAAACCAGGGCCTTACTTCCAGGCATGGCTTCATGCTGGGTGTGCCGGGAGCCACACAGCACGCTAAGATGCTGACTTTCTCCTCGAGCAGGGTGACTTCAGGCACGAGGGCGGGCCTCGCAGTGTTGCAAGCACAGCGTTCTCTCACGGCAGCTCACACAAGGGCCGTGACAGGGTCTTCCTGGGCACTTCGCACCCACCAGCCACGTTGTCCCGAAGGGCGTTCGAGGGCTCTGGAGACGTAGCGCTCCTCAAGGAACGCGCGGTGTGTGGTTGCCCAGCACTCGGCACGCACGGGGGTCCTCCGAGGGAATCAACCAGTGGACCTCGACGTTGCTCAGCCGGCCCACAGGTGTCTGGAGGCACTCAGGGACCTTGGAGGGAAAATGCTGCACGCCCGTGGGGCCTAGGAGTCCCCGGGCGTGTACTGCCTTGAGAGCAAAGCGACTAAGAACTCCCGGAAAGAGCCGCATGCCTCCCTTTCTGCGCGGCTACTCAGGGCCTAACCTGGAGGCCAGCTCTCACGTTGAGGTCCCCTTTGGCTCTAGAGCCTGCCGTGCGGACGGCCACCGCGGCCGCGGAAGCCCCTGGTTTAGAGAGCGCAAACTCATAATTTTCCCCGAAGCACTCTTCCAGGGCTCACCGGCCCGTCGGGAGCCGGGAATGTCAGGGAGCGTCAAGGCAGGCATGAAGGCCGCCCTCCAAATGGGAAAGCAGGGCTAGTTCCAGCAGGCCCCCGGGTTCATGGGCACACTCAGCGTACATCCCTGTGGTTTCTGGCGAGTCCCGGGAGACACCGGTCACCCTGCGTTTCCTTCCCCGAGTCAACTGATCGAAGGAGGGAGTCCCGCATCCAGCGAACTGTCTCAACCAAGGAAGGCCGTAGCTGCTCCTCTGGGCCTGGGGCTGCCTGCCGTGCCAAAGAAGGAACAGGACTTGAATTGCAGTAAGAACCCAAGCCGCCGTCCTCTAGGAGGCACGGTGCCTTCGGTCAGGGGGTCCCGGACGGAATGCGGAGACGAGGGTTACTCTGAGCGCAGCTCCGATTAGGGCAACGCGTAAGCCCTCCGCGCCATGTGGGATGTGGCAGAACGGTGTTCGTGAACGTGTGCGAGTGCTGAGGAAACCAAGCTGCTCCAGAAGAGAGGGCAGTGCGTTTCCCTACGCTCGGCGTGCACAGAGGGGCTCGAAGGGGCTACGGGCCTGGATGGTGCGTAGCAGACCCAGGTGCGCCTGGGGTTACTCAGTGTTCCTGCCGGGAACAGGGCGCCCCGGCTAGCCTCCCAGGTGTCCAGAAAGCTGTGCTGCCGTTCAAGGTATGCAGAGCAGAGGCCACCGCCTCCTGGAAACTGCAGCACGCCTCCGCTTCTGCACGGCAAACCAGGGCCTTACTTCCAGGCATGGCTTCATGCTGGGTGTGCCGGGAGCCACACAGCACGCTAAGATGCTGACTTTCTCCTCGAGCAGGGTGACTTCAGGCACGAGGGCGGGCCTCGCAGTGTTGCAAGCACAGCGTTCTCTCACGGCAGCTCACACAAGGGCCGTGACAGGGTCTTCCTGGGCACTTCGCACCCACCAGCCACGTTGTCCCGAAGGGCGTTCGAGGGCTCTGGAGACGTAGCGCTCCTCAAGGAACGCGCGGTGTGTGGTTGCCCAGCACTCGGCACGCACGGGGGTCCTCCGAGGGAATCAACCAGTGGACCTCGACGTTGCTCAGCCGGCCCACAGGTGTCTGGAGGCACTCAGGGACCTTGGAGGGAAAATGCTGCACGCCCGTGGGGCCTAGGAGTCCCCGGGCGTGTACTGCCTTGAGAGCAAAGCGACTAAGAACTCCCGGAAAGAGCCGCATGCCTCCCTTTCTGCGCGGCTACTCAGGGCCTAACCTGGAGGCCAGCTCTCACGTTGAGGTCCCCTTTGGCTCTAGAGCCTGCCGTGCGGACGGCCACCGCGGCCGCGGAAGCCCCTGGTTTAGAGAGCGCAAACTCATAATTTTCCCCGAAGCACTCTTCCAGGGCTCACCGGCCCGTCGGGAGCCGGGAATGTCAGGGAGCGTCAAGGCAGGCATGAAGGCCGCCCTCCAAATGGGAAAGCAGGGCTAGTTCCAGCAGGCCCCCGGGTTCATGGGCACACTCAGCGTACATCCCTGTGGTTTCTGGCGAGTCCCGGGAGACACCGGTCACCCTGCGTTTCCTTCCCCGAGTCAACTGATCGAAGGAGGGAGTCCCGCATCCAGCGAACTGTCTCAACCAAGGAAGGCCGTAGCTGCTCCTCTGGGCCTGGGGCTGCCTGCCGTGCCAAAGAAGGAACAGGACTTGAATTGCAGTAAGAACCCAAGCCGCCGTCCTCTAGGAGGCACGGTGCCTTCGGTCAGGGGGTCCCGGACGGAATGCGGAGACGAGGGTTACTCTGAGCGCAGCTCCGATTAGGGCAACGCGTAAGCCCTCCGCGCCATGTGGGATGTGGCAGAACGGTGTTCGTGAACGTGTGCGAGTGCTGAGGAAACCAAGCTGCTCCAGAAGAGAGGGCAGTGCGTTTCCCTACGCTCGGCGTGCACAGAGGGGCTCGAAGGGGCTACGGGCCTGGATGGTGCGTAGCAGACCCAGGTGCGCCTGGGGTTACTCAGTGTTCCTGCCGGGAACAGGGCGCCCCGGCTAGCCTCCCAGGTGTCCAGAAAGCTGTGCTGCCGTTCAAGGTATGCAGAGCAGAGGCCACCGCCTCCTGGAAACTGCAGCACGCCTCCGCTTCTGCACGGCAAACCAGGGCCTTACTTCCAGGCATGGCTTCATGCTGGGTGTGCCGGGAGCCACACAGCACGCTAAGATGCTGACTTTCTCCTCGAGCAGGGTGACTTCAGGCACGAGGGCGGGCCTCGCAGTGTTGCAAGCACAGCGTTCTCTCACGGCAGCTCACACAAGGGCCGTGACAGGGTCTTCCTGGGCACTTCGCACCCACCAGCCACGTTGTCCCGAAGGGCGTTCGAGGGCTCTGGAGACGTAGCGCTCCTCAAGGAACGCGCGGTGTGTGGTTGCCCAGCACTCGGCACGCACGGGGGTCCTCCGAGGGAATCAACCAGTGGACCTCGACGTTGCTCAGCCGGCCCACAGGTGTCTGGAGGCACTCAGGGACCTTGGAGGGAAAATGCTGCACGCCCGTGGGGCCTAGGAGTCCCCGGGCGTGTACTGCCTTGAGAGCAAAGCGACTAAGAACTCCCGGAAAGAGCCGCATGCCTCCCTTTCTGCGCGGCTACTCAGGGCCTAACCTGGAGGCCAGCTCTCACGTTGAGGTCCCCTTTGGCTCTAGAGCCTGCCGTGCGGACGGCCACCGCGGCCGCGGAAGCCCCTGGTTTAGAGAGCGCAAACTCATAATTTTCCCCGAAGCACTCTTCCAGGGCTCACCGGCCCGTCGGGAGCCGGGAATGTCAGGGAGCGTCAAGGCAGGCATGAAGGCCGCCCTCCAAATGGGAAAGCAGGGCTAGTTCCAGCAGGCCCCCGGGTTCATGGGCACACTCAGCGTACATCCCTGTGGTTTCTGGCGAGTCCCGGGAGACACCGGTCACCCTGCGTTTCCTTCCCCGAGTCAACTGATCGAAGGAGGGAGTCCCGCATCCAGCGAACTGTCTCAACCAAGGAAGGCCGTAGCTGCTCCTCTGGGCCTGGGGCTGCCTGCCGTGCCAAAGAAGGAACAGGACTTGAATTGCAGTAAGAACCCAAGCCGCCGTCCTCTAGGAGGCACGGTGCCTTCGGTCAGGGGGTCCCGGACGGAATGCGGAGACGAGGGTTACTCTGAGCGCAGCTCCGATTAGGGCAACGCGTAAGCCCTCCGCGCCATGTGGGATGTGGCAGAACGGTGTTCGTGAACGTGTGCGAGTGCTGAGGAAACCAAGCTGCTCCAGAAGAGAGGGCGGTGCGTTTCCCTACGCTCGGCGTGCACAGAGGGGCTCGAAGGGGCTACGGGCCTGGATGGTGCGTAGCAGACCCAGGTGCGCCTGGGGTTACTCAGTGTTCCTGCCGGGAACAGGGCGCCCCGGCTAGCCTCCCAGGTGTCCAGAAAGCTGTGCTGCCGTTCAAGGTATGCAGAGCAGAGGCCACCGCCTCCTGGAAACTGCAGCACGCCTCCGCTTCTGCACGGCAAACCAGGGCCTTACTTCCAGGCATGGCTTCATGCTGGGTGTGCCGGGAGCCACACAGCACGCTAAGATGCTGACTTTCTCCTCGAGCAGGGTGACTTCAGGCACGAGGGCGGGCCTCGCAGTGTTGCAAGCACAGCGTTCTCTCACGGCAGCTCACACAAGGGCCGTGACAGGGTCTTCCTGGGCACTTCGCACCCACCAGCCACGTTGTCCCGAAGGGCGTTCGAGGGCTCTGGAGACGTAGCGCTCCTCAAGGAACGCGCGGTGTGTGGTTGCCCAGCACTCGGCACGCACGGGGGTCCTCCGAGGGAATCAACCAGTGGACCTCGACGTTGCTCAGCCGGCCCACAGGTGTCTGGAGGCACTCAGGGACCTTGGAGGGAAAATGCTGCACGCCCGTGGGGCCTAGGAGTCCCCGGGCGTGTACTGCCTTGAGAGCAAAGCGACTAAGAACTCCCGGAAAGAGCCGCATGCCTCCCTTTCTGCGCGGCTACTCAGGGCCTAACCTGGAGGCCAGCTCTCACGTTGAGGTTCCCTTTGGCTCTAGAGCCTGCCGTGCGGACGGCCACCGCGGCCGCGGAAGCCCCTGGTTTAGAGAGCGCAAACTCATAATTTTCCCCGAAGCACTCTTCCAGGGCTCACCGGCCCGTCGGGAGCCGGGAATGTCAGGGAGCGTCAAGGCAGGCATGAAGGCCGCCCTCCAAATGGGAAAGCAGGGCTAGTTCCAGCAGGCCCCCGGGTTCATGGGCACACTCAGCGTACATCCCTGTGGTTTCTGGCGAGTCCCGGGAGACACCGGTCACCCTGCGTTTCCTTCCCCGAGTCAACTGATCGAAGGAGGGAGTCCCGCATCCAGCGAACTGTCTCAACCAAGGAAGGCCGTAGCTGCTCCTCTGGGCCTGGGGCTGCCTGCCGTGCCAAAGAAGGAACAGGACTTGAATTGCAGTAAGAACCCAAGCCGCCGTCCTCTAGGAGGCACGGTGCCTTCGGTCAGGGGGTCCCGGATGGAATGCGGAGACGAGGGTTACTCTGAGCGCAGCTCCGATTAGGGCAACGCGTAAGCCCTCCGCGCCATGTGGGATGTGGCAGAACGGTGTTCGTGAACGTGTGCGAGTGCTGAGGAAACCAAGCTGCTCCAGAAGAGAGGGCGGTGCGTTTCCCTACGCTCGGCGTGCACAGAGGGGCTCGAAGGGGCTACGGGCCTGGATGGTGCGTAGCAGACCCAGGTGCGCCTGGGGTTACTCAGTGTTCCTGCCGGGAACAGGGCGCCCCGGCTAGCCTCCCAGGTGTCCAGAAAGCTGTGCTGCCGTTCAAGGTATGCAGAGCAGAGGCCACCGCCTCCTGGAAACTGCAGCACGCCTCCGCTTCTGCACGGCAAACCAGGGCCTTACTTCCAGGCATGGCTTCATGCTGGGTGTGCCGGGAGCCACACAGCACGCTAAGATGCTGACTTTCTCCTCGAGCAGGGTGACTTCAGGCACGAGGGCGGGCCTCGCAGTGTTGCAAGCACAGCGTTCTCTCACGGCAGCTCACACAAGGGCCGTGACAGGGTCTTCCTGGGCACTTCGCACCCACCAGCCACGTTGTCCCGAAGGGCGTTCGAGGGCTCTGGAGACGTAGCACTCCTCAAGGAACGCGCGGTGTGTGGTTGCCCAGCACTCGGCACGCACGGGGGTCCTCCGAGGGAATCAACCAGTGGACCTCGACGTTGCTCAGCCGGCCCACAGGTGTCTGGAGGCACTCAGGGACCTTGGAGGGAAAATGCTGCACGCCCGTGGGGCCTAGGAGTCCCCGGGCGTGTACTGCCTTGAGAGCAAAGCGACTAAGAACTCCCGGAAAGAGCCGCATGCCTCCCTTTCTGCGCGGCTACTCAGGGCCTAACCTGGAGGCCAGCTCTCACGTTGAGGTCCCCTTTGGCTCTAGAGCCTGCCGTGCGGACGGCCACCGCGGCCGCGGAAGCCCCTGGTTTAGAGAGCGCAAACTCATAATTTTCCCCGAAGCACTCTTCCAGGGCTCACCGGCCCGTCGGGAGCCGGGAATGTCAGGGAGCGTCAAGGCAGGCATGAAGGCCGCCCTCCAAATGGGAAA
The DNA here is from genome assembly GCF_949774975.1 of Lagenorhynchus albirostris. Taxonomy (NCBI): domain Eukaryota; kingdom Metazoa; phylum Chordata; class Mammalia; order Artiodactyla; family Delphinidae; genus Lagenorhynchus; species Lagenorhynchus albirostris. The sequence goes on along the minus strand of NW_026783283.1, from coordinate 431,696 downwards.
GCAGGGCTAGTTCCAGCAGGCCCCCGGGTTCATGGGCACACTCAGCGTACATCCCTGTGGTTTCTGGCGAGTCCCGGGAGACACCGGTCACCCTGCGTTTCCTTCCCCGAGTCAACTGCTCGAAGGAGGGAGTCCCGCATCCAGCGAACTGTCTCAACCAAGGAAGGCCGTAGCTGCTCCTCTGGGCCTGGGGCTGCCTGCCGTGCCAAAGAAGGAACAGGACTTGAATTGCAGTAAGAACCCAAGCCGCCGTCCTCTAGGAGGCACGGTGCCTTCGGTCAGGGGGTCCCGGATGGAATGCGGAGACGAGGGTTACTCTGAGCGCAGCTCCGATTAGGGCAACGCGTAAGCCCTCCGCGCCATGTGGGATGTGGCAGAACGGTGTTCGTGAACGTGTGCGAGTGCTGAGGAAACCAAGCTGCTCCAGAAGAGAGGGCGGTGCGTTTCCCTACGCTCGGCGTGCACAGAGGGGCTCGAAGGGGCTACGGGCCTGGATGGTGCGTAGCAGACCCAGGTGCGCCTGGGGTTACTCAGTGTTCCTGCCGGGAACAGGGCGCCCCGGCTAGCCTCCCAGGTGTCCAGAAAGCTGTGCTGCCGTTCAAGGTATGCAGAGCAGAGGCCACCGCCTCCTGGAAACTGCAGCACGCCTCCGCTTCTGCACGGCAAACCAGGGCCTTACTTCCAGGCATGGCTTCATGCTGGGTGTGCCGGGAGCCACACAGCACGCTAAGATGCTGACTTTCTCCTCGAGCAGGGTGACTTCAGGCACGAGGGCGGGCCTCGCAGTGTTGCAAGCACAGCGTTCTCTCACGGCAGCTCACACAAGGGCCGTGACAGGGTCTTCCTGGGCACTTCGCACCCACCAGCCACGTTGTCCCGAAGGGCGTTCGAGGGCTCTGGAGACGTAGCGCTCCTCAAGGAACGCGCGGTGTGTGGTTGCCCAGCACTCGGCACGCACGGGGGTCCTCCGAGGGAATCAACCAGTGGACCTCGACGTTGCTCAGCCGGCCCACAGGTGTCTGGAGGCACTCAGGGACCTTGGAGGGAAAATGCTGCACGCCCGTGGGGCCTAGGAGTCCCCGGGCGTGTACTGCCTTGAGAGCAAAGCGACTAAGAACTCCCGGAAAGAGCCGCATGCCTCCCTTTCTGCGCGGCTACTCAGGGCCTAACCTGGAGGCCAGCTCTCACGTTGAGGTCCCCTTTGGCTCTAGAGCCTGCCGTGCGGACGGCCACCGCGGCCGCGGAAGCCCCTGGTTTAGAGAGCGCAAACTCATAATTTTCCCCGAAGCACTCTTCCAGGGCTCACCGGCCCGTCGGGAGCCGGGAATGTCAGGGAGCGTCAAGGCAGGCATGAAGGCCGCCCTCCAAATGGGAAAGCAGGGCTAGTTCCAGCAGGCCCCCGGGTTCATGGGCACACTCAGCGTACATCCCTGTGGTTTCTGGCGAGTCCCGGGAGACACCGGTCACCCTGCGTTTCCTTCCCCGAGTCAACTGATCGAAGGAGGGAGTCCCGCATCCAGCGAACTGTCTCAACCAAGGAAGGCCGTAGCTGCTCCTCTGGGCCTGGGGCTGCCTGCCGTGCCAAAGAAGGAACAGGACTTGAATTGCAGTAAGAACCCAAGCCGCCGTCCTCTAGGAGGCACGGTGCCTTCGGTCAGGGGGTCCCGGATGGAATGCGGAGACGAGGGTTACTCTGAGCGCAGCTCCGATTAGGGCAACGCGTAAGCCCTCCGCGCCATGTGGGATGTGGCAGAACGGTGTTCGTGAACGTGTGCGAGTGCTGAGGAAACCAAGCTGCTCCAGAAGAGAGGGCGGTGCGTTTCCCTACGCTCGGCGTGCACAGAGGGGCTCGAAGGGGCTACGGGCCTGGATGGTGCGTAGCAGACCCAGGTGCGCCTGGGGTTACTCAGTGTTCCTGCCGGGAACAGGGCGCCCCGGCTAGCCTCCCAGGTGTCCAGAAAGCTGTGCTGCCGTTCAAGGTATGCAGAGCAGAGGCCACCGCCTCCTGGAAACTGCAGCACGCCTCCGCTTCTGCACGGCAAACCAGGGCCTTACTTCCAGGCATGGCTTCATGCTGGGTGTGCCGGGAGCCACACAGCACGCTAAGATGCTGACTTTCTCCTCGAGCAGGGTGACTTCAGGCACGAGGGCGGGCCTCGCAGTGTTGCAAGCACAGCGTTCTCTCACGGCAGCTCACACAAGGGCCGTGACAGGGTCTTCCTGGGCACTTCGCACCCACCAGCCACGTTGTCCCGAAGGGCGTTCGAGGGCTCTGGAGACGTAGCGCTCCTCAAGGAACGCGCGGTGTGTGGTTGCCCAGCACTCGGCACGCACGGGGGTCCTCCGAGGGAATCAACCAGTGGACCTCGACGTTGCTCAGCCGGCCCACAGGTGTCTGGAGGCACTCAGGGACCTTGGAGGGAAAATGCTGCACGCCCGTGGGGCCTAGGAGTCCCCGGGCGTGTACTGCCTTGAGAGCAAAGCGACTAAGAACTCCCGGAAAGAGCCGCATGCCTCCCTTTCTGCGCGGCTACTCAGGGCCTAACCTGGAGGCCAGCTCTCACGTTGAGGTCCCCTTTGGCTCTAGAGCCTGCCGTGCGGACGGCCACCGCGGCCGCGGAAGCCCCTGGTTTAGAGAGCGCAAACTCATAATTTTCCCCGAAGCACTCTTCCAGGGCTCACCGGCCCGTCGGGAGCCGGGAATGTCAGGGAGCGTCAAGGCAGGCATGAAGGCCGCCCTCCAAATGGGAAAGCAGGGCTAGTTCCAGCAGGCCCCCGGGTTCATGGGCACACTCAGCGTACATCCCTGTGGTTTCTGGCGAGTCCCGGGAGACACCGGTCACCCTGCGTTTCCTTCCCCGAGTCAACTGATCGAAGGAGGGAGTCCCGCATCCAGCGAACTGTCTCAACCAAGGAAGGCCGTAGCTGCTCCTCTGGGCCTGGGGCTGCCTGCCGTGCCAAAGAAGGAACAGGACTTGAATTGCAGTAAGAACCCAAGCCGCCGTCCTCTAGGAGGCACGGTGCCTTCGGTCAGGGGGTCCCGGACGGAATGCGGAGACGAGGGTTACTCTGAGCGCAGCTCCGATTAGGGCAACGCGTAAGCCCTCCGCGCCATGTGGGATGTGGCAGAACGGTGTTCGTGAACGTGTGCGAGTGCTGAGGAAACCAAGCTGCTCCAGAAGAGAGGGCGGTGCGTTTCCCTACGCTCGGCGTGCACAGAGGGGCTCTAAGGGGCTACGGGCCTGGATGGTGCGTAGCAGACCCAGGTGCGCCTGGGGTTACTCAGTGTTCCTGCCGGGAACAGGGCGCCCCGGCTAGCCTCCCAGGTGTCCAGAAAGCTGTGCTGCCGTTCAAGGTATGCAGAGCAGAGGCCACCGCCTCCTGGAAACTGCAGCACGCCTCCGCTTCTGCACGGCAAACCAGGGCCTTACTTCCAGGCATGGCTTCATGCTGGGTGTGCCGGGAGCCACACAGCACGCTAAGATGCTGACTTTCTCCTCGAGCAGGGTGACTTCAGGCACGAGGGCGGGCCTCGCAGTGTTGCAAGCACAGCGTTCTCTCACGGCAGCTCACACAAGGGCCATGACAGGGTCTTCCTGGGCACTTCGCACCCACCAGCCACGTTGTCCCGAAGGGCGTTCGAGGGCTCTGGAGACGTAGCGCTCCTCAAGGAACGCGCGGTGTGTGGTTGCCCAGCACTCGGCACGCACGGGGGTCCTCCGAGGGAATCAACCAGTGGACCTCGACGTTGCTCAGCCGGCCCACAGGTGTCTGGAGGCACTCAGGGACCTTGGAGGGAAAATGCTGCACGCCCGTGGGGCCTAGGAGTCCCCGGGCGTGTACTGCCTTGAGAGCAAAGCGACTAAGAACTCCCGGAAAGAGCCGCATGCCTCCCTTTCTGCGCGGCTACTCAGGGCCTAACCTGGAGGCCAGCTCTCACGTTGAGGTCCCCTTTGGCTCTAGAGCCTGCCGTGCGGACGGCCACCGCGGCCGCGGAAGCCCCTGGTTTAGAGAGCGCAAACTCATAATTTTCCCCGAAGCACTCTTCCAGGGCTCACCGGCCCGTCGGGAGCCGGGAATGTCAGGGAGCGTCAAGGCAGGCATGAAGGCCGCCCTCCAAATGGGAAAGCAGGGCTAGTTCCAGCAGGCCCCCGGGTTCATGGGCACACTCAGCGTACATCCCTGTGGTTTCTGGCGAGTCCCGGGAGACACTGGTCACCCTGCGTTTCCTTCCCCGAGTCAACTGATCGAAGGAGGGAGTCCCGCATCCAGCGAACTGTCTCAACCAAGGAAGGCCGTAGCTGCTCCTCTGGGCCTGGGGCTGCCTGCCGTGCCAAAGAAGGAACAGGACTTGAATTGCAGTAAGAACCCAAGCCGCCGTCCTCTAGGAGGCACGGTGCCTTCGGTCAGGGGGTCCCGGACGGAATGCGGAGACGAGGGTTACTCTGAGCGCAGCTCCGATTAGGGCAACGCGTAAGCCCTCCGCGCCATGTGGGATGTGGCAGAACGGTGTTCGTGAACGTGTGCGAGTGCTGAGGAAACCAAGCTGCTCCAGAAGAGAGGGCAGTGCGTTTCCCTACGCTCGGCGTGCACAGAGGGGCTCGAAGGGGCTACGGGCCTGGATGGTGCGTAGCAGACCCAGGTGCGCCTGGGGTTACTCAGTGTTCCTGCCGGGAACAGGGCGCCCCGGCTAGCCTCCCAGGTGTCCAGAAAGCTGTGCTGCCGTTCAAGGTATGCAGAGCAGAGGCCACCGCCTCCTGGAAACTGCAGCACGCCTCCGCTTCTGCACGGCAAACCAGGGCCTTACTTCCAGGCATGGCTTCATGCTGGGTGTGCCGGGAGCCACACAGCACGCTAAGATGCTGACTTTCTCCTCGAGCAGGGTGACTTCAGGCACGAGGGCGGGCCTCGCAGTGTTGCAAGCACAGCGTTCTCTCACGGCAGCTCACACAAGGGCCATGACAGGGTCTTCCTGGGCACTTCGCACCCACCAGCCACGTTGTCCCGAAGGGCGTTCGAGGGCTCTGGAGACGTAGCGCTCCTCAAGGAACGCGCGGTGTGTGGTTGCCCAGCACTCGGCACGCACGGGGGTCCTCCGAGGGAATCAACCAGTGGACCTCGACGTTGCTCAGCCGGCCCACAGGTGTCTGGAGGCACTCAGGGACCTTGGAGGGAAAATGCTGCACGCCCGTGGGGCCTAGGAGTCCCCGGGCGTGTACTGCCTTGAGAGCAAAGCGACTAAGAACTCCCGGAAAGAGCCGCATGCCTCCCTTTCTGCGCGGCTACTCAGGGCCTAACCTGGAGGCCAGCTCTCACGTTGAGGTCCCCTTTGGCTCTAGAGCCTGCCGTGCGGACGGCCACCGCGGCCGCGGAAGCCCCTGGTTTAGAGAGCGCAAACTCATAATTTTCCCCGAAGCACTCTTCCAGGGCTCACCGGCCCGTCGGGAGCCGGGAATGTCAGGGAGCGTCAAGGCAGGCATGAAGGCCGCCCTCCAAATGGGAAAGCAGGGCTAGTTCCAGCAGGCCCCCGGGTTCATGGGCACACTCAGCGTACATCCCTGTGGTTTCTGGCGAGTCCCGGGAGACACCGGTCACCCTGCGTTTCCTTCCCCGAGTCAACTGATCGAAGGAGGGAGTCCCGCATCCAGCGAACTGTCTCAACCAAGGAAGGCCGTAGCTGCTCCTCTGGGCCTGGGGCTGCCTGCCGTGCCAAAGAAGGAACAGGACTTGAATTGCAGTAAGAACCCAAGCCGCCGTCCTCTAGGAGGCACGGTGCCTTCGGTCAGGGGGTCCCGGACGGAATGCGGAGACGAGGGTTACTCTGAGCGCAGCTCCGATTAGGGCAACGCGTAAGCCCTCCGCGCCATGTGGGATGTGGCAGAACGGTGTTCGTGAACGTGTGCGAGTGCTGAGGAAACCAAGCTGCTCCAGAAGAGAGGGCGGTGCGTTTCCCTACGCTCGGCGTGCACAGAGGGGCTCGAAGGGGCTACGGGCCTGGATGGTGCGTAGCAGACCCAGGTGCGCCTGGGGTTACTCAGTGTTCCTGCCGGGAACAGGGCGCCCCGGCTAGCCTCCCAGGTGTCCAGAAAGCTGTGCTGCCGTTCAAGGTATGCAGAGCAGAGGCCACCGCCTCCTGGAAACTGCAGCACGCCTCCGCTTCTGCACGGCAAACCAGGGCCTTACTTCCAGGCATGGCTTCATGCTGGGTGTGCCGGGAGCCACACAGCACGCTAAGATGCTGACTTTCTCCTCGAGCAGGGTGACTTCAGGCACGAGGGCGGGCCTCGCAGTGTTGCAAGCACAGCGTTCTCTCACGGCAGCTCACACAAGGGCCGTGACAGGGTCTTCCTGGGCACTTCGCACCCACCAGCCACGTTGTCCCAAAGGGCGTTCGAGGGCTCTGGAGACGTAGCGCTCCTCAAGGAACGCGCGGTGTGTGGTTGCCCAGCACTCGGCACGCACGGGGGTCCTCCGAGGGAATCAACCAGTGGACCTCGACGTTGCTCAGCCGGCCCACAGGTGTCTGGAGGCACTCAGGGACCTTGGAGGGAAAATGCTGCACGCCCGTGGGGCCTAGGAGTCCCCGGGCGTGTACTGCCTTGAGAGCAAAGCGACTAAGAACTCCCGGAAAGAGCCGCATGCCTCCCTTTCTGCGCGGCTACTCAGGGCCTAACCTGGAGGCCAGCTCTCACGTTGAGGTCCCCTTTGGCTCTAGAGCCTGCCGTGCGGACGGCCACCGCGGCCGCGGAAGCCCCTGGTTTAGAGAGCGCAAACTCATAATTTTCCCCGAAGCACTCTTCCAGGGCTCACCGGCCCGTCGGGAGCCGGGAATGTCAGGGAGCGTCAAGGCAGGCATGAAGGCCGCCCTCCAAATGGGAAAGCAGGGCTAGTTCCAGCAGGCCCCCGGGTTCATGGGCACACTCAGCGTACATCCCTGTGGTTTCTGGCGAGTCCCGGGAGACACCGGTCACCCTGCGTTTCCTTCCCCGAGTCAACTGATCGAAGGAGGGAGTCCCGCATCCAGCGAACTGTCTCAACCAAGGAAGGCCGTAGCTGCTCCTCTGGGCCTGGGGCTGCCTGCCGTGCCAAAGAAGGAACAGGACTTGAATTGCAGTAAGAACCCAAGCCGCCGTCCTCTAGGAGGCACGGTGCCTTCGGTCAGGGGGTCCCGGACGGAATGCGGAGACGAGGGTTACTCTGAGCGCAGCTCCGATTAGGGCAACGCGTAAGCCCTCCGCGCCATGTGGGATGTGGCAGAACGGTGTTCGTGAACGTGTGCGAGTGCTGAGGAAACCAAGCTGCTCCAGAAGAGAGGGCGGTGCGTTTCCCTACGCTCGGCGTGCACAGAGGGGCTCGAAGGGGCTACGGGCCTGGATGGTGCGTAGCAGACCCAGGTGCGCCTGGGGTTACTCAGTGTTCCTGCCGGGAACAGGGCGCCCCGGCTAGCCTCCCAGGTGTCCAGAAAGCTGTGCTGCCGTTCAAGGTATGCAGAGCAGAGGCCACCGCCTCCTGGAAACTGCAGCACGCCTCCGCTTCTGCACGGCAAACCAGGGCCTTACTTCCAGGCATGGCTTCATGCTGGGTGTGCCGGGAGCCACACAGCACGCTAAGATGCTGACTTTCTCCTCGAGCAGGGTGACTTCAGGCACGAGGGCGGGCCTCGCAGTGTTGCAAGCACAGCGTTCTCTCACGGCAGCTCACACAAGGGCCGTGACAGGGTCTTCCTGGGCACTTCGCACCCACCAGCCACGTTGTCCCGAAGGGCGTTCGAGGGCTCTGGAGACGTAGCGCTCCTCAAGGAACGCGCGGTGTGTGGTTGCCCAGCACTCGGCACGCACGGGGGTCCTCCGAGGGAATCAACCAGTGGACCTCGACGTTGCTCAGCCGGCCCACAGGTGTCTGGAGGCACTCAGGGACCTTGGAGGGAAAATGCTGCACGCCCGTGGGGCCTAGGAGTCCCCGGGCGTGTACTGCCTTGAGAGCAAAGCGACTAAGAACTCCCGGAAAGAGCCGCATGCCTCCCTTTCTGCGCGGCTACTCAGGGCCTAACCTGGAGGCCAGCTCTCACGTTGAGGTCCCCTTTGGCTCTAGAGCCTGCCGTGCGGACGGCCACCGCGGCCGCGGAAGCCCCTGGTTTAGAGAGCGCAAACTCATAATTTTCCCCGAAGCACTCTTCCAGGGCTCACCGGCCCGTCGGGAGCCGGGAATGTCAGGGAGCGTCAAGGCAGGCATGAAGGCCGCCCTCCAAATGGGAAAGCAGGGCTAGTTCCAGCAGGCCCCCGGGTTCATGGGCACACTCAGCGTACATCCCTGTGGTTTCTGGCGAGTCCCGGGAGACACCGGTCACCCTGCGTTTCCTTCCCCGAGTCAACTGATCGAAGGAGGGAGTCCCGCATCCAGCGAACTGTCTCAACCAAGGAAGGCCGTAGCTGCTCCTCTGGGCCTGGGGCTGCCTGCCGTGCCAAAGAAGGAACAGGACTTGAATTGCAGTAAGAACCCAAGCCGCCGTCCTCTAGGAGGCACGGTGCCTTCGGTCAGGGGGTCCCGGACGGAATGCGGAGACGAGGGTTACTCTGAGCGCAGCTCCGATTAGGGCAACGCGTAAGCCCTCCGCGCCATGTGGGATGTGGCAGAACGGTGTTCGTGAACGTGTGCGAGTGCTGAGGAAACCAAGCTGCTCCAGAAGAGAGGGCGGTGCGTTTCCCTACGCTCGGCGTGCACAGAGGGGCTCTAAGGGGCTACGGGCCTGGATGGTGCGTAGCAGACCCAGGTGCGCCTGGGGTTACTCAGTGTTCCTGCCGGGAACAGGGCGCCCCGGCTAGCCTCCCAGGTGTCCAGAAAGCTGTGCTGCCGTTCAAGGTATGCAGAGCAGAGGCCACCGCCTCCTGGAAACTGCAGCACGCCTCCGCTTCTGCACGGCAAACCAGGGCCTTACTTCCAGGCATGGCTTCATGCTGGGTGTGCCGGGAGCCACACAGCACGCTAAGATGCTGACTTTCTCCTCGAGCAGGGTGACTTCAGGCACGAGGGCGGGCCTCGCAGTGTTGCAAGCACAGCGTTCTCTCACGGCAGCTCACACAAGGGCCGTGACAGGGTCTTCCTGGGCACTTCGCACCCACCAGCCACGTTGTCCCGAAGGGCGTTCGAGGGCTCTGGAGACGTAGCGCTCCTCAAGGAACGCGCGGTGTGTGGTTGCCCAGCACTCGGCACGCACGGGGGTCCTCCGAGGGAATCAACCAGTGGACCTCGACGTTGCTCAGCCGGCCCACAGGTGTCTGGAGGCACTCAGGGACCTTGGAGGGAAAATGCTGCACGCCCGTGGGGCCTAGGAGTCCCCGGGCGTGTACTGCCTTGAGAGCAAAGCGACTAAGAACTCCCGGAAAGAGCCGCATGCCTCCCTTTCTGCGCGGCTACTCAGGGCCTAACCTGGAGGCCAGCTCTCACGTTGAGGTCCCCTTTGGCTCTAGAGCCTGCCGTGCGGACGGCCACCGCGGCCGCGGAAGCCCCTGGTTTAGAGAGCGCAAACTCATAATTTTCCCCGAAGCACTCTTCCAGGGCTCACCGGCCCGTCGGGAGCCGGGAATGTCAGGGAGCGTCAAGGCAGGCATGAAGGCCGCCCTCCAAATGGGAAAGCAGGGCTAGTTCCAGCAGGCCCCCGGGTTCATGGGCACACTCAGCGTACATCCCTGTGGTTTCTGGCGAGTCCCGGGAGACACCGGTCACCCTGCGTTTCCTTCCCCGAGTCAACTGATCGAAGGAGGGAGTCCCGCATCCAGCGAACTGTCTCAACCAAGGAAGGCCGTAGCTGCTCCTCTGGGCCTGGGGCTGCCTGCCGTGCCAAAGAAGGAACAGGACTTGAATTGCAGTAAGAACCCAAGCCGCCGTCCTCTAGGAGGCACGGTGCCTTCGGTCAGGGGGTCCCGGACGGAATGCGGAGACGAGGGTTACTCTGAGCGCAGCTCCGATTAGGGCAACGCGTAAGCCCTCCGCGCCATGTGGGATGTGGCAGAACGGTGTTCGTGAACGTGTGCGAGTGCTGAGGAAACCAAGCTGCTCCAGAAGAGAGGGCGGTGCGTTTCCCTACGCTCGGCGTGCACAGAGGGGCTCTAAGGGGCTACGGGCCTGGATGGTGCGTAGCAGACCCAGGTGCGCCTGGGGTTACTCAGTGTTCCTGCCGGGAACAGGGCGCCCCGGCTAGCCTCCCAGGTGTCCAGAAAGCTGTGCTGCCGTTCAAGGTATGCAGAGCAGAGGCCACCGCCTCCTGGAAACTGCAGCACGCCTCCGCTTCTGCACGGCAAACCAGGGCCTTACTTCCAGGCATGGCTTCATGCTGGGTGTGCCGGGAGCCACACAGCACGCTAAGATGCTGACTTTCTCCTCGAGCAGGGTGACTTCAGGCACGAGGGCGGGCCTCGCAGTGTTGCAAGCACAGCGTTCTCTCACGGCAGCTCACACAAGGGCCGTGACAGGGTCTTCCTGGGCACTTCGCACCCACCAGCCACGTTGTCCCGAAGGGCGTTCGAGGGCTCTGGAGACGTAGCGCTCCTCAAGGAACGCGCGGTGTGTGGTTGCCCAGCACTCGGCACGCACGGGGGTCCTCCGAGGGAATCAACCAGTGGACCTCGACGTTGCTCAGCCGGCCCACAGGTGTCTGGAGGCACTCAGGGACCTTGGAGGGAAAATGCTGCACGCCCGTGGGGCCTAGGAGTCCCCGGGCGTGTACTGCCTTGAGAGCAAAGCGACTAAGAACTCCCGGAAAGAGCCGCATGCCTCCCTTTCTGCGCGGCTACTCAGGGCCTAACCTGGAGGCCAGCTCTCACGTTGAGGTCCCCTTTGGCTCTAGAGCCTGCCGTGCGGACGGCCACCGCGGCCGCGGAAGCCCCTGGTTTAGAGAGCGCAAACTCATAATTTTCCCCGAAGCACTCTTCCAGGGCTCACCGGCCCGTCGGGAGCCGGGAATGTCAGGGAGCGTCAAGGCAGGCATGAAGGCCGCCCTCCAAATGGGAAAGCAGGGCTAGTTCCAGCAGGCCCCCGGGTTCATGGGCACACTCAGCGTACATCCCTGTGGTTTCTGGCGAGTCCCGGGAGACACCGGTCACCCTGCGTTTCCTTCCCCGAGTCAACTGATCGAAGGAGGGAGTCCCGCATCCAGCGAACTGTCTCAACCAAGGAAGGCCGTAGCTGCTCCTCTGGGCCTGGGGCTGCCTGCCGTGCCAAAGAAGGAACAGGACTTGAATTGCAGTAAGAACCCAAGCCGCCGTCCTCTAGGAGGCACGGTGCCATCGGTCAGGGGGTCCCGGACGGAATGCGGAGACGAGGGTTACTCTGAGCGCAGCTCCGATTAGGGCAACGCGTAAGCCCTCCGCGCCATGTGGGATGTGGCAGAACGGTGTTCGTGAACGTGTGCGAGTGCTGAGGAAACCAAGCTGCTCCAGAAGAGAGGGCGGTGCGTTTCCCTACGCTCGGCGTGCACAGAGGGGCTCGAAGGGGCTACGGGCCTGGATGGTGCGTAGCAGACCCAGGTGCGCCTGGGGTTACTCAGTGTTCCTGCCGGGAACAGGGCGCCCCGGCTAGCCTCCCAGGTGTCCAGAAAGCTGTGCTGCCGTTCAAGGTATGCAGAGCAGAGGCCACCGCCTCCTGGAAACTGCAGCACGCCTCCGCTTCTGCACGGCAAACCAGGGCCTTACTTCCAGGCATGGCTTCATGCTGGGTGTGCCGGGAGCCACACAGCACGCTAAGATGCTGACTTTCTCCTCGAGCAGGGTGACTTCAGGCACGAGGGCGGGCCTCGCAGTGTTGCAAGCACAGCGTTCTCTCACGGCAGCTCACACAAGGGCCGTGACAGGGTCTTCCTGGGCACTTCGCACCCACCAGCCACGTTGTCCCGAAGGGCGTTCGAGGGCTCTGGAGACGTAGCGCTCCTCAAGGAACGCGCGGTGTGTGGTTGCCCAGCACTCGGCACGCACGGGGGTCCTCCGAGGGAATCAACCAGTGGACCTCGACGTTGCTCAGCCGGCCCACAGGTGTCTGGAGGCACTCAGGGACCTTGGAGGGAAAATGCTGCACGCCCGTGGGGCCTAGGAGTCCCCGGGCGTGTACTGCCTTGAGAGCAAAGCGACTAAGAACTCCCGGAAAGAGCCGCATGCCTCCCTTTCTGCGCGGCTACTCAGGGCCTAACCTGGAGGCCAGCTCTCACGTTGAGGTCCCCTTTGGCTCTAGAGCCTGCCGTGCGGACGGCCACCGCGGCCGCGGAAGCCCCTGGTTTAGAGAGCGCAAACTCATAATTTTCCCCGAAGCACTCTTCCAGGGCTCACCGGCCCGTCGGGAGCCGGGAATGTCAGGGAGCGTCAAGGCAGGCATGAAGGCCGCCCTCCAAATGGGAAAGCAGGGCTAGTTCCAGCAGGCCCCCGGGTTCATGGGCACACTCAGCGTACATCCCTGTGGTTTCTGGCGAGTCCCGGGAGACACCGGTCACCCTGCGTTTCCTTCCCCGAGTCAACTGATCGAAGGAGGGAGTCCCGCATCCAGCGAACTGTCTCAACCAAGGAAGGCCGTAGCTGCTCCTCTGGGCCTGGGGCTGCCTGCCGTGCCAAAGAAGGAACAGGACTTGAATTGCAGTAAGAACCCAAGCCGCCGTCCTCTAGGAGGCACGGTGCCTTCGGTCAGGGGGTCCCGGACGGAATGCGGAGACGAGGGTTACTCTGAGCGCAGCTCCGATTAGGGCAACGCGTAAGCCCTCCGCGCCATGTGGGATGTGGCAGAACGGTGTTCGTGAACGTGTGCGAGTGCTGAGGAAACCAAGCTGCTCCAGAAGAGAGGGCGGTGCGTTTCCCTACGCTCGGCGTGCACAGAGGGGCTCGAAGGGGCTACGGGCCTGGATGGTGCGTAGCAGACCCAGGTGCGCCTGGGGTTACTCAGTGTTCCTGCCGGGAACAGGGCGCCCCGGCTAGCCTCCCAGGTGTCCAGAAAGCTGTGCTGCCGTTCAAGGTATGCAGAGCAGAGGCCACCGCCTCCTGGAAACTGCAGCACGCCTCCGCTTCTGCACGGCAAACCAGGGCCTTACTTCCAGGCATGGCTTCATGCTGGGTGTGCCGGGAGCCACACAGCACGCTAAGATGCTGACTTTCTCCTCGAGCAGGGTGACTTCAGGCACGAGGGCGGGCCTCGCAGTGTTGCAAGCACAGCGTTCTCTCACGGCAGCTCACACAAGGGCCGTGACAGGGTCTTCCTGGGCACTTCGCACCCACCAGCCACGTTGTCCCGAAGGGCGTTCGAGGGCTCTGGAGACGTAGCGCTCCTCAAGGAACGCGCGGTGTGTGGTTGCCCAGCACTCGGCACGCACGGGGGTCCTCCGAGGGAATCAACCAGTGGACCTCGACGTTGCTCAGCCGGCCCACAGGTGTCTGGAGGCACTCAGGGACCTTGGAGGGAAAATGCTGCACGCCCGTGGGGCCTAGGAGTCCCCGGGCGTGTACTGCCTTGAGAGCAAAGCGACTAAGAACTCCCGGAAAGAGCCGCATGCCTCCCTTTCTGCGCGGCTACTCAGGGCCTAACCTGGAGGCCAGCTCTCACGTTGAGGTCCCCTTTGGCTCTAGAGCCTGCCGTGCGGACGGCCACCGCGGCCGCGGAAGCCCCTGGTTTAGAGAGCGCAAACTCATAATTTTCCCCGAAGCACTCTTCCAGGGCTCACCGGCCCGTCGGGAGCCGGGAATGTCAGGGAGCGTCAAGGCAGGCATGAAGGCCGCCCTCCAAATGGGAAAGCAGGGCTAGTTCCAGCAGGCCCCCGGGTTCATGGGCACACTCAGCGTACATCCCTGTGGTTTCTGGCGAGTCCCGGGAGACACCGGTCACCCTGCGTTTCCTTCCCCGAGTCAACTGATCGAAGGAGGGAGTCCCGCATCCAGCGAACTGTCTCAACCAAGGAAGGCCGTAGCTGCTCCTCTGGGCCTGGGGCTGCCTGCCGTGCCAAAGAAGGAACAGGACTTGAATTGCAGTAAGAACCCAAGCCGCCGTCCTCTAGGAGGCACGGTGCCTTCGGTCAGGGGGTCCCGGACGGAATGCGGAGACGAGGGTTACTCTGAGCGCAGCTCCGATTAGGGCAACGCGTAAGCCCTCCGCGCCATGTGGGATGTGGCAGAACGGTGTTCGTGAACGTGTGCGAGTGCTGAGGAAACCAAGCTGCTCCAGAAGAGAGGGCGGTGCGTTTCCCTACGCTCGGCGTGCACAGAGGGGCTCTAAGGGGCTACGGGCCTGGATGGTGCGTAGCAGACCCAGGTGCGCCTGGGGTTACTCAGTGTTCCTGCCGGGAACAGGGCGCCCCGGCTAGCCTCCCAGGTGTCCAGAAAGCTGTGCTGCCGTTCAAGGTATGCAGAGCAGAGGCCACCGCCTCCTGGAAACTGCAGCACGCCTCCGCTTCTGCACGGCAAACCAGGGCCTTACTTCCAGGCATGGCTTCATGCTGGGTGTGCCGGGAGCCACACAGCACGCTAAGATGCTGACTTTCTCCTCGAGCAGGGTGACTTCAGGCACGAGGGCGGGCCTCGCAGTGTTGCAAGCACAGCGTTCTCTCACGGCAGCTCACACAAGGGCCGTGACAGGGTCTTCCTGGGCACTTCGCACCCACCAGCCACGTTGTCCCGAAGGGCGTTCGAGGGCTCTGGAGACGTAGCGCTCCTCAAGGAACGCGCGGTGTGTGGTTGCCCAGCACTCGGCACGCACGGGGGTCCTCCGAGGGAATCAACCAGTGGACCTCGACGTTGCTCAGCCGGCCCACAGGTGTCTGGAGGCACTCAGGGACCTTGGAGGGAAAATGCTGCACGCCCGTGGGGCCTAGGAGTCCCCGGGCGTGTACTGCCTTGAGAGCAAAGCGACTAAGAACTCCCGGAAAGAGCCGCATGCCTCCCTTTCTGCGCGGCTACTCAGGGCCTAACCTGGAGGCCAGCTCTCACGTTGAGGTCCCCTTTGGCTCTAGAGCCTGCCGTGCGGACGGCCACCGCGGCCGCGGAAGCCCCTGGTTTAGAGAGCGCAAACTCATAATTTTCCCCGAAGCACTCTTCCAGGGCTCACCGGCCCGTCGGGAGCCGGGAATGTCAGGGAGCGTCAAGGCAGGCATGAAGGCCGCCCTCCAAATGGGAAAGCAGGGCTAGTTCCAGCAGGCCCCCGGGTTCATGGGCACACTCAGCGTACATCCCTGTGGTTTCTGGCGAGTCCCGGGAGACACCGGTCACCCTGCGTTTCCTTCCCCGAGTCAACTGATCGAAGGAGGGAGTCCCGCATCCAGCGAACTGTCTCAACCAAGGAAGGCCGTAGCTGCTCCTCTGGGCCTGGGGCTGCCTGCCGTGCCAAAGAAGGAACAGGACTTGAATTGCAGTAAGAACCCAAGCCGCCGTCCTCTAGGAGGCACGGTGCCTTCGGTCAGGGGGTCCCGGACGGAATGCGGAGACGAGGGTTACTCTGAGCGCAGCTCCGATTAGGGCAACGCGTAAGCCCTCCGCGCCATGTGGGATGTGGCAGAACGGTGTTCGTGAACGTGTGCGAGTGCTGAGGAAACCAAGCTGCTCCAGAAGAGAGGGCGGTGCGTTTCCCTACGCTCGGCGTGCACAGAGGGGCTCGAAGGGGCTACGGGCCTGGATGGTGCGTAGCAGACCCAGGTGCGCCTGGGGTTACTCAGTGTTCCTGCCGGGAACAGGGCGCCCCGG
Organism: Lagenorhynchus albirostris; assembly: GCF_949774975.1. Taxonomy (NCBI): domain Eukaryota; kingdom Metazoa; phylum Chordata; class Mammalia; order Artiodactyla; family Delphinidae; genus Lagenorhynchus; species Lagenorhynchus albirostris. The sequence continues at coordinate 415,998 of NW_026783283.1, read as the reverse complement.
CTAGCCTCCCAGGTGTCCAGAAAGCTGTGCTGCCGTTCAAGGTATGCAGAGCAGAGGCCACCGCCTCCTGGAAACTGCAGCACGCCTCCGCTTCTGCACGGCAAACCAGGGCCTTACTTCCAGGCATGGCTTCATGCTGGGTGTGCCGGGAGCCACACAGCACGCTAAGATGCTGACTTTCTCCTCGAGCAGGGTGACTTCAGGCACGAGGGCGGGCCTCGCAGTGTTGCAAGCACAGCGTTCTCTCACGGCAGCTCACACAAGGGCCGTGACAGGGTCTTCCTGGGCACTTCGCACCCACCAGCCACGTTGTCCCGAAGGGCGTTCGAGGGCTCTGGAGACGTAGCGCTCCTCAAGGAACGCGCGGTGTGTGGTTGCCCAGCACTCGGCACGCACGGGGGTCCTCCGAGGGAATCAACCAGTGGACCTCGACGTTGCTCAGCCGGCCCACAGGTGTCTGGAGGCACTCAGGGACCTTGGAGGGAAAATGCTGCACGCCCGTGGGGCCTAGGAGTCCCCGGGCGTGTACTGCCTTGAGAGCAAAGCGACTAAGAACTCCCGGAAAGAGCCGCATGCCTCCCTTTCTGCGCGGCTACTCAGGGCCTAACCTGGAGGCCAGCTCTCACGTTGAGGTCCCCTTTGGCTCTAGAGCCTGCCGTGCGGACGGCCACCGCGGCCGCGGAAGCCCCTGGTTTAGAGAGCGCAAACTCATAATTTTCCCCGAAGCACTCTTCCAGGGCTCACCGGCCCGTCGGGAGCCGGGAATGTCAGGGAGCGTCAAGGCAGGCATGAAGGCCGCCCTCCAAATGGGAAAGCAGGGCTAGTTCCAGCAGGCCCCCGGGTTCATGGGCACACTCAGCGTACATCCCTGTGGTTTCTGGCGAGTCCCGGGAGACACCGGTCACCCTGCGTTTCCTTCCCCGAGTCAACTGATCGAAGGAGGGAGTCCCGCATCCAGCGAACTGTCTCAACCAAGGAAGGCCGTAGCTGCTCCTCTGGGCCTGGGGCTGCCTGCCGTGCCAAAGAAGGAACAGGACTTGAATTGCAGTAAGAACCCAAGCCGCCGTCCTCTAGGAGGCACGGTGCCTTCGGTCAGGGGGTCCCGGACGGAATGCGGAGACGAGGGTTACTCTGAGCGCAGCTCCGATTAGGGCAACGCGTAAGCCCTCCGCGCCATGTGGGATGTGGCAGAACGGTGTTCGTGAACGTGTGCGAGTGCTGAGGAAACCAAGCTGCTCCAGAAGAGAGGGCGGTGCGTTTCCCTACGCTCGGCGTGCACAGAGGGGCTCTAAGGGGCTACGGGCCTGGATGGTGCGTAGCAGACCCAGGTGCGCCTGGGGTTACTCAGTGTTCCTGCCGGGAACAGGGCGCCCCGGCTAGCCTCCCAGGTGTCCAGAAAGCTGTGCTGCCGTTCAAGGTATGCAGAGCAGAGGCCACCGCCTCCTGGAAACTGCAGCACGCCTCCGCTTCTGCACGGCAAACCAGGGCCTTACTTCCAGGCATGGCTTCATGCTGGGTGTGCCGGGAGCCACACAGCACGCTAAGATGCTGACTTTCTCCTCGAGCAGGGTGACTTCAGGCACGAGGGCGGGCCTCGCAGTGTTGCAAGCACAGCGTTCTCTCACGGCAGCTCACACAAGGGCCGTGACAGGGTCTTCCTGGGCACTTCGCACCCACCAGCCACGTTGTCCCGAAGGGCGTTCGAGGGCTCTGGAGACGTAGCGCTCCTCAAGGAACGCGCGGTGTGTGGTTGCCCAGCACTCGGCACGCACGGGGGTCCTCCGAGGGAATCAACCAGTGGACCTCGACGTTGCTCAGCCGGCCCACAGGTGTCTGGAGGCACTCAGGGACCTTGGAGGGAAAATGCTGCACGCCCGTGGGGCCTAGGAGTCCCCGGGCGTGTACTGCCTTGAGAGCAAAGCGACTAAGAACTCCCGGAAAGAGCCGCATGCCTCCCTTTCTGCGCGGCTACTCAGGGCCTAACCTGGAGGCCAGCTCTCACGTTGAGGTCCCCTTTGGCTCTAGAGCCTGCCGTGCGGACGGCCACCGCGGCCGCGGAAGCCCCTGGTTTAGAGAGCGCAAACTCATAATTTTCCCCGAAGCACTCTTCCAGGGCTCACCGGCCCGTCGGGAGCCGGGAATGTCAGGGAGCGTCAAGGCAGGCATGAAGGCCGCCCTCCAAATGGGAAAGCAGGGCTAGTTCCAGCAGGCCCCCGGGTTCATGGGCACACTCAGCGTACATCCCTGTGGTTTCTGGCGAGTCCCGGGAGACACCGGTCACCCTGCGTTTCCTTCCCCGAGTCAACTGATCGAAGGAGGGAGTCCCGCATCCAGCGAACTGTCTCAACCAAGGAAGGCCGTAGCTGCTCCTCTGGGCCTGGGGCTGCCTGCCGTGCCAAAGAAGGAACAGGACTTGAATTGCAGTAAGAACCCAAGCCGCCGTCCTCTAGGAGGCACGGTGCCTTCGGTCAGGGGGTCCCGGACGGAATGCGGAGACGAGGGTTACTCTGAGCGCAGCTCCGATTAGGGCAACGCGTAAGCCCTCCGCGCCATGTGGGATGTGGCAGAACGGTGTTCGTGAACGTGTGCGAGTGCTGAGGAAACCAAGCTGCTCCAGAAGAGAGGGCGGTGCGTTTCCCTACGCTCGGCGTGCACAGAGGGGCTCGAAGGGGCTACGGGCCTGGATGGTGCGTAGCAGACCCAGGTGCGCCTGGGGTTACTCAGTGTTCCTGCCGGGAACAGGGCGCCCCGGCTAGCCTCCCAGGTGTCCAGAAAGCTGTGCTGCCGTTCAAGGTATGCAGAGCAGAGGCCACCGCCTCCTGGAAACTGCAGCACGCCTCCGCTTCTGCACGGCAAACCAGGGCCTTACTTCCAGGCATGGCTTCATGCTGGGTGTGCCGGGAGCCACACAGCACGCTAAGATGCTGACTTTCTCCTCGAGCAGGGTGACTTCAGGCACGAGGGCGGGCCTCGCAGTGTTGCAAGCACAGCGTTCTCTCACGGCAGCTCACACAAGGGCCGTGACAGGGTCTTCCTGGGCACTTCGCACCCACCAGCCACGTTGTCCCGAAGGGCGTTCGAGGGCTCTGGAGACGTAGCGCTCCTCAAGGAACGCGCGGTGTGTGGTTGCCCAGCACTCGGCACGCACGGGGGTCCTCCGAGGGAATCAACCAGTGGACCTCGACGTTGCTCAGCCGGCCCACAGGTGTCTGGAGGCACTCAGGGACCTTGGAGGGAAAATGCTGCACGCCCGTGGGGCCTAGGAGTCCCCGGGCGTGTACTGCCTTGAGAGCAAAGCGACTAAGAACTCCCGGAAAGAGCCGCATGCCTCCCTTTCTGCGCGGCTACTCAGGGCCTAACCTGGAGGCCAGCTCTCACGTTGAGGTCCCCTTTGGCTCTAGAGCCTGCCGTGCGGACGGCCACCGCGGCCGCGGAAGCCCCTGGTTTAGAGAGCGCAAACTCATAATTTTCCCCGAAGCACTCTTCCAGGGCTCACCGGCCCGTCGGGAGCCGGGAATGTCAGGGAGCGTCAAGGCAGGCATGAAGGCCGCCCTCCAAATGGGAAAGCAGGGCTAGTTCCAGCAGGCCCCCGGGTTCATGGGCACACTCAGCGTACATCCCTGTGGTTTCTGGCGAGTCCCGGGAGACACCGGTCACCCTGCGTTTCCTTCCCCGAGTCAACTGATCGAAGGAGGGAGTCCCGCATCCAGCGAACTGTCTCAACCAAGGAAGGCCGTAGCTGCTCCTCTGGGCCTGGGGCTGCCTGCCGTGCCAAAGAAGGAACAGGACTTGAATTGCAGTAAGAACCCAAGCCGCCGTCCTCTAGGAGGCACGGTGCCTTCGGTCAGGGGGTCCCGGACGGAATGCGGAGACGAGGGTTACTCTGAGCGCAGCTCCGATTAGGGCAACGCGTAAGCCCTCCGCGCCATGTGGGATGTGGCAGAACGGTGTTCGTGAACGTGTGCGAGTGCTGAGGAAACCAAGCTGCTCCAGAAGAGAGGGCGGTGCGTTTCCCTACGCTCGGCGTGCACAGAGGGGCTCTAAGGGGCTACGGGCCTGGATGGTGCGTAGCAGACCCAGGTGCGCCTGGGGTTACTCAGTGTTCCTGCCGGGAACAGGGCGCCCCGGCTAGCCTCCCAGGTGTCCAGAAAGCTGTGCTGCCGTTCAAGGTATGCAGAGCAGAGGCCACCGCCTCCTGGAAACTGCAGCACGCCTCCGCTTCTGCACGGCAAACCAGGGCCTTACTTCCAGGCATGGCTTCATGCTGGGTGTGCCGGGAGCCACACAGCACGCTAAGATGCTGACTTTCTCCTCGAGCAGGGTGACTTCAGGCACGAGGGCGGGCCTCGCAGTGTTGCAAGCACAGCGTTCTCTCACGGCAGCTCACACAAGGGCCGTGACAGGGTCTTCCTGGGCACTTCGCACCCACCAGCCACGTTGTCCCGAAGGGCATTCGAGGGCTCTGGAGACGTAGCGCTCCTCAAGGAACGCGCGGTGTGTGGTTGCCCAGCACTCGGCACGCACGGGGGTCCTCCGAGGGAATCAACCAGTGGACCTCGACGTTGCTCAGCCGGCCCACAGGTGTCTGGAGGCACTCAGGGACCTTGGAGGGAAAATGCTGCACGCCCGTGGGGCCTAGGAGTCCCCGGGCGTGTACTGCCTTGAGAGCAAAGCGACTAAGAACTCCCGGAAAGAGCCGCATGCCTCCCTTTCTGCGCGGCTACTCAGGGCCTAACCTGGAGGCCAGCTCTCACGTTGAGGTCCCCTTTGGCTCTAGAGCCTGCCGTGCGGACGGCCACCGCGGCCGCGGAAGCCCCTGGTTTAGAGAGCGCAAACTCATAATTTTCCCCGAAGCACTCTTCCAGGGCTCACCGGCCCGTCGGGAGCCGGGAATGTCAGGGAGCGTCAAGGCAGGCATGAAGGCTGCCCTCCAAATGGGAAAGCAGGGCTAGTTCCAGCAGGCCCCCGGGTTCATGGGCACACTCAGCGTACATCCCTGTGGTTTCTGGCGAGTCCCGGGAGACACCGGTCACCCTGCGTTTCCTTCCCCGAGTCAACTGATCGAAGGAGGGAGTCCCGCATCCAGCGAACTGTCTCAACCAAGGAAGGCCGTAGCTGCTCCTCTGGGCCTGGGGCTGCCTGCCGTGCCAAAGAAGGAACAGGACTTGAATTGCAGTAAGAACCCAAGCCGCCGTCCTCTAGGAGGCACGGTGCCTTCGGTCAGGGGGTCCCGGACGGAATGCGGAGACGAGGGTTACTCTGAGCGCAGCTCCGATTAGGGCAACGCGTAAGCCCTCCGCGCCATGTGGGATGTGGCAGAACGGTGTTCGTGAACGTGTGCGAGTGCTGAGGAAACCAAGCTGCTCCAGAAGAGAGGGCGGTGCGTTTCCCTACGCTCGGCGTGCACAGAGGGGCTCGAAGGGGCTACGGGCCTGGATGGTGCGTAGCAGACCCAGGTGCGCCTGGGGTTACTCAGTGTTCCTGCCGGGAACAGGGCGCCCCGGCTAGCCTCCCAGGTGTCCAGAAAGCTGTGCTGCCGTTCAAGGTATGCAGAGCAGAGGCCACCGCCTCCTGGAAACTGCAGCACGCCTCCGCTTCTGCACGGCAAACCAGGGCCTTACTTCCAGGCATGGCTTCATGCTGGGTGTGCCGGGAGCCACACAGCACGCTAAGATGCTGACTTTCTCCTCGAGCAGGGTGACTTCAGGCACGAGGGCGGGCCTCGCAGTGTTGCAAGCACAGCGTTCTCTCACGGCAGCTCACACAAGGGCCGTGACAGGGTCTTCCTGGGCACTTCGCACCCACCAGCCACGTTGTCCCGAAGGGCGTTCGAGGGCTCTGGAGACGTAGCGCTCCTCAAGGAACGCGCGGTGTGTGGTTGCCCAGCACTCGGCACGCACGGGGGTCCTCCGAGGGAATCAACCAGTGGACCTCGACGTTGCTCAGCCGGCCCACAGGTGTCTGGAGGCACTCAGGGACCTTGGAGGGAAAATGCTGCACGCCCGTGGGGCCTAGGAGTCCCCGGGCGTGTACTGCCTTGAGAGCAAAGCGACTAAGAACTCCCGGAAAGAGCCGCATGCCTCCCTTTCTGCGCGGCTACTCAGGGCCTAACCTGGAGGCCAGCTCTCACGTTGAGGTCCCCTTTGGCTCTAGAGCCTGCCGTGCGGACGGCCACCGCGGCCGCGGAAGCCCCTGGTTTAGAGAGCGCAAACTCATAATTTTCCCCGAAGCACTCTTCCAGGGCTCACCGGCCCGTCGGGAGCCGGGAATGTCAGGGAGCGTCAAGGCAGGCATGAAGGCCGCCCTCCAAATGGGAAAGCAGGGCTAGTTCCAGCAGGCCCCCGGGTTCATGGGCACACTCAGCGTACATCCCTGTGGTTTCTGGCGAGTCCCGGGAGACACCGGTCACCCTGCGTTTCCTTCCCCGAGTCAACTGATCGAAGGAGGGAGTCCCGCATCCAGCGAACTGTCTCAACCAAGGAAGGCCGTAGCTGCTCCTCTGGGCCTGGGGCTGCCTGCCGTGCCAAAGAAGGAACAGGACTTGAATTGCAGTAAGAACCCAAGCCGCCGTCCTCTAGGAGGCACGGTGCCATCGGTCAGGGGGTCCCGGACGGAATGCGGAGACGAGGGTTACTCTGAGCGCAGCTCCGATTAGGGCAACGCGTAAGCCCTCCGCGCCATGTGGGATGTGGCAGAACGGTGTTCGTGAACGTGTGCGAGTGCTGAGGAAACCAAGCTGCTCCAGAAGAGAGGGCAGTGCGTTTCCCTACGCTCGGCGTGCACAGAGGGGCTCTAAGGGGCTACGGGCCTGGATGGTGCGTAGCAGACCCAGGTGCGCCTGGGGTTACTCAGTGTTCCTGCCGGGAACAGGGCGCCCCGGCTAGCCTCCCAGGTGTCCAGAAAGCTGTGCTGCCGTTCAAGGTATGCAGAGCAGAGGCCACCGCCTCCTGGAAACTGCAGCACGCCTCCGCTTCTGCACGGCAAACCAGGGCCTTACTTCCAGGCATGGCTTCATGCTGGGTGTGCCGGGAGCCACACAGCACGCTAAGATGCTGACTTTCTCCTCGAGCAGGGTGACTTCAGGCACGAGGGCGGGCCTCGCAGTGTTGCAAGCACAGCGTTCTCTCACGGCAGCTCACACAAGGGCCGTGACAGGGTCTTCCTGGGCACTTCGCACCCACCAGCCACGTTGTCCCGAAGGGCGTTCGAGGGCTCTGGAGACGTAGCGCTCCTCAAGGAACGCGCGGTGTGTGGTTGCCCAGCACTCGGCACGCACGGGGGTCCTCCGAGGGAATCAACCAGTGGACCTCGACGTTGCTCAGCCGGCCCACAGGTGTCTGGAGGCACTCAGGGACCTTGGAGGGAAAATGCTGCACGCCCGTGGGGCCTAGGAGTCCCCGGGCGTGTACTGCCTTGAGAGCAAAGCGACTAAGAACTCCCGGAAAGAGCCGCATGCCTCCCTTTCTGCGCGGCTACTCAGGGCCTAACCTGGAGGCCAGCTCTCACGTTGAGGTCCCCTTTGGCTCTAGAGCCTGCCGTGCGGACGGCCACCGCGGCCGCGGAAGCCCCTGGTTTAGAGAGCGCAAACTCATAATTTTCCCCGAAGCACTCTTCCAGGGCTCACCGGCCCGTCGGGAGCCGGGAATGTCAGGGAGCGTCAAGGCAGGCATGAAGGCCGCCCTCCAAATGGGAAAGCAGGGCTAGTTCCAGCAGGCCCCCGGGTTCATGGGCACACTCAGCGTACATCCCTGTGGTTTCTGGCGAGTCCCGGGAGACACCGGTCACCCTGCGTTTCCTTCCCCGAGTCAACTGATCGAAGGAGGGAGTCCCGCATCCAGCGAACTGTCTCAACCAAGGAAGGCCGTAGCTGCTCCTCTGGGCCTGGGGCTGCCTGCCGTGCCAAAGAAGGAACAGGACTTGAATTGCAGTAAGAACCCAAGCCGCCGTCCTCTAGGAGGCACGGTGCCTTCGGTCAGGGGGTCCCGGACGGAATGCGGAGACGAGGGTTACTCTGAGCGCAGCTCCGATTAGGGCAACGCGTAAGCCCTCCGCGCCATGTGGGATGTGGCAGAACGGTGTTCGTGAACGTGTGCGAGTGCTGAGGAAACCAAGCTGCTCCAGAAGAGAGGGCGGTGCGTTTCCCTACGCTCGGCGTGCACAGAGGGGCTCGAAGGGGCTACGGGCCTGGATGGTGCGTAGCAGACCCAGGTGCGCCTGGGGTTACTCAGTGTTCCTGCCGGGAACAGGGCGCCCCGGCTAGCCTCCCAGGTGTCCAGAAAGCTGTGCTGCCGTTCAAGGTATGCAGAGCAGAGGCCACCGCCTCCTGGAAACTGCAGCACGCCTCCGCTTCTGCACGGCAAACCAGGGCCTTACTTCCAGGCATGGCTTCATGCTGGGTGTGCCGGGAGCCACACAGCACGCTAAGATGCTGACTTTCTCCTCGAGCAGGGTGACTTCAGGCACGAGGGCGGGCCTCGCAGTGTTGCAAGCACAGCGTTCTCTCACGGCAGCTCACACAAGGGCCGTGACAGGGTCTTCCTGGGCACTTCGCACCCACCAGCCACGTTGTCCCGAAGGGCGTTCGAGGGCTCTGGAGACGTAGCGCTCCTCAAGGAACGCGCGGTGTGTGGTTGCCCAGCACTCGGCACGCACGGGGGTCCTCCGAGGGAATCAACCAGTGGACCTCGACGTTGCTCAGCCGGCCCACAGGTGTCTGGAGGCACTCAGGGACCTTGGAGGGAAAATGCTGCACGCCCGTGGGGCCTAGGAGTCCCCGGGCGTGTACTGCCTTGAGAGCAAAGCGACTAAGAACTCCCGGAAAGAGCCGCATGCCTCCCTTTCTGCGCGGCTACTCAGGGCCTAACCTGGAGGCCAGCTCTCACGTTGAGGTCCCCTTTGGCTCTAGAGCCTGCCGTGCGGACGGCCACCGCGGCCGCGGAAGCCCCTGGTTTAGAGAGCGCAAACTCATAATTTTCCCCGAAGCACTCTTCCAGGGCTCACCGGCCCGTCGGGAGCCGGGAATGTCAGGGAGCGTCAAGGCAGGCATGAAGGCCGCCCTCCAAATGGGAAAGCAGGGCTAGTTCCAGCAGGCCCCCGGGTTCATGGGCACACTCAGCGTACATCCCTGTGGTTTCTGGCGAGTCCCGGGAGACACCGGTCACCCTGCGTTTCCTTCCCCGAGTCAACTGATCGAAGGAGGGAGTCCCGCATCCAGCGAACTGTCTCAACCAAGGAAGGCCGTAGCTGCTCCTCTGGGCCTGGGGCTGCCTGCCGTGCCAAAGAAGGAACAGGACTTGAATTGCAGTAAGAACCCAAGCCGCCGTCCTCTAGGAGGAACGGTGCCTTCGGTCAGGGGGTCCCGGACGGAATGCGGAGACGAGGGTTACTCTGAGCGCAGCTCCGATTAGGGCAACGCGTAAGCCCTCCGCGCCATGTGGGATGTGGCAGAACGGTGTTCGTGAACGTGTGCGAGTGCTGAGGAAACCAAGCTGCTCCAGAAGAGAGGGCGGTGCGTTTCCCTACGCTCGGCGTGCACAGAGGGGCTCGAAGGGGCTACGGGCCTGGATGGTGCGTAGCAGACCCAGGTGCGCCTGGGGTTACTCAGTGTTCCTGCCGGGAACAGGGCGCCCCGGCTAGCCTCCCAGGTGTCCAGAAAGCTGTGCTGCCGTTCAAGGTATGCAGAGCAGAGGCCACCGCCTCCTGGAAACTGCAGCACGCCTCCGCTTCTGCACGGCAAACCAGGGCCTTACTTCCAGGCATGGCTTCATGCTGGGTGTGCCGGGAGCCACACAGCACGCTAAGATGCTGACTTTCTCCTCGAGCAGGGTGACTTCAGGCACGAGGGCGGGCCTCGCAGTGTTGCAAGCACAGCGTTCTCTCACGGCAGCTCACACAAGGGCCGTGACAGGGTCTTCCTGGGCACTTCGCACCCACCAGCCACGTTGTCCCGAAGGGCGTTCGAGGGCTCTGGAGACGTAGCGCTCCTCAAGGAACGCGCGGTGTGTGGTTGCCCAGCACTCGGCACGCACGGGGGTCCTCCGAGGGAATCAACCAGTGGACCTCGACGTTGCTCAGCCGGCCCACAGGTGTCTGGAGGCACTCAGGGACCTTGGAGGGAAAATGCTGCACGCCCGTGGGGCCTAGGAGTCCCCGGGCGTGTACTGCCTTGAGAGCAAAGCGACTAAGAACTCCCGGAAAGAGCCGCATGCCTCCCTTTCTGCGCGGCTACTCAGGGCCTAACCTGGAGGCCAGCTCTCACGTTGAGGTCCCCTTTGGCTCTAGAGCCTGCCGTGCGGACGGCCACCGCGGCCGCGGAAGCCCCTGGTTTAGAGAGCGCAAACTCATAATTTTCCCCGAAGCACTCTTCCAGGGCTCACCGGCCCGTCGGGAGCCGGGAATGTCAGGGAGCGTCAAGGCAGGCATGAAGGCCGCCCTCCAAATGGGAAAGCAGGGCTAGTTCCAGCAGGCCCCCGGGTTCATGGGCACACTCAGCGTACATCCCTGTGGTTTCTGGCGAGTCCCGGGAGACACCGGTCACCCTGCGTTTCCTTCCCCGAGTCAACTGATCGAAGGAGGGAGTCCCGCATCCAGCGAACTGTCTCAACCAAGGAAGGCCGTAGCTGCTCCTCTGGGCCTGGGGCTGCCTGCCGTGCCAAAGAAGGAACAGGACTTGAATTGCAGTAAGAACCCAAGCCGCCGTCCTCTAGGAGGCACGGTGCCTTCGGTCAGGGGGTCCCGGACGGAATGCGGAGACGAGGGTTACTCTGAGCGCAGCTCCGATTAGGGCAACGCGTAAGCCCTCCGCGCCATGTGGGATGTGGCAGAACGGTGTTCGTGAACGTGTGCGAGTGCTGAGGAAACCAAGCTGCTCCAGAAGAGAGGGCGGTGCGTTTCCCTACGCTCGGCGTGCACAGAGGGGCTCGAAGGGGCTACGGGCCTGGATGGTGCGTAGCAGACCCAGGTGCGCCTGGGGTTACTCAGTGTTCCTGCCGGGAACAGGGCGCCCCGGCTAGCCTCCCAGGTGTCCAGAAAGCTGTGCTGCCGTTCAAGGTATGCAGAGCAGAGGCCACCGCCTCCTGGAAACTGCAGCACGCCTCCGCTTCTGCACGGCAAACCAGGGCCTTACTTCCAGGCATGGCTTCATGCTGGGTGTGCCGGGAGCCACACAGCACGCTAAGATGCTGACTTTCTCCTCGAGCAGGGTGACTTCAGGCACGAGGGCGGGCCTCGCAGTGTTGCAAGCACAGCGTTCTCTCACGGCAGCTCACACAAGGGCCGTGACAGGGTCTTCCTGGGCACTTCGCACCCACCAGCCACGTTGTCCCGAAGGGCGTTCGAGGGCTCTGGAGACGTAGCGCTCCTCAAGGAACGCGCGGTGTGTGGTTGCCCAGCACTCGGCACGCACGGGGGTCCTCCGAGGGAATCAACCAGTGGACCTCGACGTTGCTCAGCCGGCCCACAGGTGTCTGGAGGCACTCAGGGACCTTGGAGGGAAAATGCTGCACGCCCGTGGGGCCTAGGAGTCCCCGGGCGTGTACTGCCTTGAGAGCAAAGCGACTAAGAACTCCCGGAAAGAGCCGCATGCCTCCCTTTCTGCGCGGCTACTCAGGGCCTAACCTGGAGGCCAGCTCTCACGTTGAGGTCCCCTTTGGCTCTAGAGCCTGCCGTGCGGACGGCCACCGCGGCCGCGGAAGCCCCTGGTTTAGAGAGCGCAAACTCATAATTTTCCCCGAAGCACTCTTCCAGGGCTCACCGGCCCGTCGGGAGCCGGGAATGTCAGGGAGCGTCAAGGCAGGCATGAAGGCCGCCCTCCAAATGGGAAAGCAGGGCTAGTTCCAGCAGGCCCCCGGGTTCATGGGCACACTCAGCGTACATCCCTGTGGTTTCTGGCGAGTCCCGGGAGACACCGGTCACCCTGCGTTTCCTTCCCCGAGTCAACTGATCGAAGGAGGGAGTCCCGCATCCAGCGAACTGTCTCAACCAAGGAAGGCCGTAGCTGCTCCTCTGGGCCTGGGGCTGCCTGCCGTGCCAAAGAAGGAACAGGACTTGAATTGCAGTAAGAACCCAAGCCGCCGTCCTCTAGGAGGCACGGTGCCTTCGGTCAGGGGGTCCCGGACGGAATGCGGAGACGAGGGTTACTCTGAGCGCAGCTCCGATTAGGGCAACGCGTAAGCCCTCCGCGCCATGTGGGATGTGGCAGAACGGTGTTCGTGAACGTGTGCGAGTGCTGAGGAAACCAAGCTGCTCCAGAAGAGAGGGCGGTGCGTTTCCCTACGCTCGGCGTGCACAGAGGGGCTCGAAGGGGCTACGGGCCTGGATGGTGCGTAGCAGACCCAGGTGCGCCTGGGGTTACTCAGTGTTCCTGCCGGGAACAGGGCGCCCCGGCTAGCCTCCCAGGTGTCCAGAAAGCTGTGCTGCCGTTCAAGGTATGCAGAGCAGAGGCCACCGCCTCCTGGAAACTGCAGCACGCCTCCGCTTCTGCACGGCAAACCAGGGCCTTACTTCCAGGCATGGCTTCATGCTGGGTGTGCCGGGAGCCACACAGCACGCTAAGATGCTGACTTTCTCCTCGAGCAGGGTGACTTCAGGCACGAGGGCGGGCCTCGCAGTGTTGCAAGCACAGCGTTCTCTCACGGCAGCTCACACAAGGGCCGTGACAGGGTCTTCCTGGGCACTTCGCACCCACCAGCCACGTTGTCCCGAAGGGCGTTCGAGGGCTCTGGAGACGTAGCGCTCCTCAAGGAACGCGCGGTGTGTGGTTGCCCAGCACTCGGCACGCACGGGGGTCCTCCGAGGGAATCAACCAGTGGACCTCGACGTTGCTCAGCCGGCCCACAGGTGTCTGGAGGCACTCAGGGACCTTGGAGGGAAAATGCTGCACGCCCGTGGGGCCTAGGAGTCCCCGGGCGTGTACTGCCTTGAGAGCAAAGCGACTAAGAACTCCCGGAAAGAGCCGCATGCCTCCCTTTCTGCGCGGCTACTCAGGGCCTAACCTGGAGGCCAGCTCTCACGTTGAGGTCCCCTTTGGCTCTAGAGCCTGCCGTGCGGACGGCCACCGCGGCCGCGGAAGCCCCTGGTTTAGAGAGCGCAAACTCATAATTTTCCCCGAAGCACTCTTCCAGGGCTCACCGGCCCGTCGGGAGCCGGGAATGTCAGGGAGCGTCAAGGCAGGCATGAAGGCCGCCCTCCAAATGGGAAAGCAGGGCTAGTTCCAGCAGGCCCCCGGGTTCATGGGCACACTCAGCGTACATCCCTGTGGTTTCTGGCGAGTCCCGGGAGACACCGGTCACCCTGCGTTTCCTTCCCCGAGTCAACTGATCGAAGGAGGGAGTCCCGCATCCAGCGAACTGTCTCAACCAAGGAAGGCCGTAGCTGCTCCTCTGGGCCTGGGGCTGCCTGCCGTGCCAAAGAAGGAACAGGACTTGAATTGCAGTAAGAACCCAAGCCGCCGTCCTCTAGGAGGCACGGTGCCTTCGGTCAGGGGGTCCCGGACGGAATGCGGAGACGAGGGTTACTCTGAGCGCAGCTCCGATTAGGGCAACGCGTAAGCCCTCCGCGCCATGTGGGATGTGGCAGAACGGTGTTCGTGAACGTGTGCGAGTGCTGAGGAAACCAAGCTGCTCCAGAAGAGAGGGCGGTGCGTTTCCCTACGCTCGGCGTGCACAGAGGGGCTCTAAGGGGCTACGGGCCTGGATGGTGCGTAGCAGACCCAGGTGCGCCTGGGGTTACTCAGTGTTCCTGCCGGGAACAGGGCGCCCCGGCTAGCCTCCCAGGTGTCCAGAAAGCTGTGCTGCCGTTCAAGGTATGCAGAGCAGAGGCCACCGCCTCCTGGAAACTGCAGCACGCCTCCGCTTCTGCACGGCAAACCAGGGCCTTACTTCCAGGCATGGCTTCATGCTGGGTGTGCCGGGAGCCACACAGCACGCTAAGATGCTGACTTTCTCCTCGAGCAGGGTGACTTCAGGCACGAGGGCGGGCCTCGCAGTGTTGCAAGCACAGCGTTCTCTCACGGCAGCTCACACAAGGGCCGTGACAGGGTCTTCCTGGGCACTTCGCACCCACCAGCCACGTTGTCCCGAAGGGCGTTCGAGGGCTCTGGAGACGTAGCGCTCCTCAAGGAACGCGCGGTGTGTGGTTGCCCAGCACTCGGCACGCACGGGGGTCCTCCGAGGGAATCAACCAGTGGACCTCGACGTTGCTCAGCCGGCCCACAGGTGTCTGGAGGCACTCAGGGACCTTGGAGGGAAAATGCTGCACGCCCGTGGGGCCTAGGAGTCCCCGGGCGTGTACTGCCTTGAGAGCAAAGCGACTAAGAACTCCCGGAAAGAGCCGCATGCCTCCCTTTCTGCGCGGCTACTCAGGGCCTAACCTGGAGGCCAGCTCTCACGTTGAGGTCCCCTTTGGCTCTAGAGCCTGCCGTGCGGACGGCCACCGCGGCCGCGGAAGCCCCTGGTTTAGAGAGCGCAAACTCATAATTTTCCCCGAAGCACTCTTCCAGGGCTCACCGGCCCGTCGGGAGCCGGGAATGTCAGGGAGCGTCAAGGCAGGCATGAAGGCCGCCCTCCAAATGGGAAAGCAGGGCTAGTTCCAGCAGGCCCCCGGGTTCATGGGCACACTCAGCGTACATCCCTGTGGTTTCTGGCGAGTCCCGGGAGACACCGGTCACCCTGCGTTTCCTTCCCCGAGTCAACTGATCGAAGGAGGGAGTCCCGCATCCAGCGAACTGTCTCAACCAAGGAAGGCCGTAGCTGCTCCTCTGGGCCTGGGGCTGCCTGCCGTGCCAAAGAAGGAACAGGACTTGAATTGCAGTAAGAACCCAAGCCGCCGTCCTCTAGGAGGCACGGTGCCTTCGGTCAGGGGGTCCCGGACGGAATGCGGAGACGAGGGTTACTCTGAGCGCAGCTCCGATTAGGGCAACGCGTAAGCCCTCCGCGCCATGTGGGATGTGGCAGAACGGTGTTCGTGAACGTGTGCGAGTGCTGAGGAAACCAAGCTGCTCCAGAAGAGAGGGCGGTGCGTTTCCCTACGCTCGGCGTGCACAGAGGGGCTCTAAGGGGCTACGGGCCTGGATGGTGCGTAGCAGACCCAGGTGCGCCTGGGGTTACTCAGTGTTCCTGCCGGGAACAGGGCGCCCCGGCTAGCCTCCCAGGTGTCCAGAAAGCTGTGCTGCCGTTCAAGGTATGCAGAGCAGAGGCCACCGCCTCCTGGAAACTGCAGCACGCCTCCGCTTCTGCACGGCAAACCAGGGCCTTACTTCCAGGCATGGCTTCATGCTGGGTGTGCCGGGAGCCACACAGCACGCTAAGATGCTGACTTTCTCCTCGAGCAGGGTGACTTCAGGCACGAGGGCGGGCCTCGCAGTGTTGCAAGCACAGCGTTCTCTCACGGCAGCTCACACAAGGGCCGTGACAGGGTCTTCCTGGGCACTTCGCACCCACCAGCCACGTTGTCCCGAAGGGCGTTCGAGGGCTCTGGAGACGTAGCGCTCCTCAAGGAACGCGCGGTGTGTGGTTGCCCAGCACTCGGCACGCACGGGGGTCCTCCGAGGGAATCAACCAGTGGACCTCGACGTTGCTCAGCCGGCCCACAGGTGTCTGGAGGCACTCAGGGACCTTGGAGGGAAAATGCTGCACGCCCGTGGGGCCTAGGAGTCTCCGGGCGTGTACTGCCTTGAGAGCAAAGCGACTAAGAACTCCCGGAAAGAGCCGCATGCCTCCCTTTCTGCGCGGCTACTCAGGGCCTAACCTGGAGGCCAGCTCTCACGTTGAGGTCCCCTTTGGCTCTAGAGCCTGCCGTGCGGACGGCCACCGCGGCCGCGGAAGCCCCTGGTTTAGAGAGCGCAAACTCATAATTTTCCCCGAAGCACTCTTCCAGGGCTCACCGGCCCGTCGGGAGCCGGGAATGTCAGGGAGCGTCAAGGCAGGCATGAAGGCCGCCCTCCAAATGGGAAAGCAGGGCTAGTTCCAGCAGGCCCCCGGGTTCATGGGCACACTCAGCGTACATCCCTGTGGTTTCTGGCGAGTCCCGGGAGACACCGGTCACCCTGCGTTTCCTTCCCCGAGTCAACTGATCGAAGGAGGGAGTCCCGCATCCAGCGAACTGTCTCAACCAAGGAAGGCCGTAGCTGCTCCTCTGGGCCTGGGGCTGCCTGCCGTGCCAAAGAAGGAACAGGACTTGAATTGCAGTAAGAACCCAAGCCGCCGTCCTCTAGGAGGCACGGTGCCTTCGGTCAGGGGGTCCCGGACGGAATGCGGAGACGAGGGTTACTCTGAGCGCAGCTCCGATTAGGGCAACGCGTAAGCCCTCCGCGCCATGTGGGATGTGGCAGAACGGTGTTCGTGAACGTGTGCGAGTGCTGAGGAAACCAAGCTGCTCCAGAAGAGAGGGCGGTGCGTTTCCCTACGCTCGGCGTGCACAGAGGGGCTCGAAGGGGCTACGGGCCTGGATGGTGCGTAGCAGACCCAGGTGCGCCTGGGGTTACTCAGTGTTCCTGCCGGGAACAGGGCGCCCCGGCTAGCCTCCCAGGTGTCCAGAAAGCTGTGCTGCCGTTCAAGGTATGCAGAGCAGAGGCCACCGCCTCCTGGAAACTGCAGCACGCCTCCGCTTCTGCACGGCAAACCAGGGCCTTACTTCCAGGCATGGCTTCATGCTGGGTGTGCCGGGAGCCACACAGCACGCTAAGATGCTGACTTTCTCCTCGAGCAGGGTGACTTCAGGCACGAGGGCGGGCCTCGCAGTGTTGCAAGCACAGCGTTCTCTCACGGCAGCTCACACAAGGGCCGTGACAGGGTCTTCCTGGGCACTTCGCACCCACCAGCCACGTTGTCCCGAAGGGCGTTCGAGGGCTCTGGAGACGTAGCGCTCCTCAAGGAACGCGCGGTGTGTGGTTGCCCAGCACTCGGCACGCACGGGGGTCCTCCGAGGGAATCAACCAGTGGACCTCGACGTTGCTCAGCCGGCCCACAGGTGTCTGGAGGCACTCAGGGACCTTGGAGGGAAAATGCTGCACGCCCGTGGGGCCTAGGAGTCCCCGGGCGTGTACTGCCTTGAGAGCAAAGCGACTAAGAACTCCCGGAAAGAGCCGCATGCCTCCCTTTCTGCGCGGCTACTCAGGGCCTAACCTGGAGGCCAGCTCTCACGTTGAGGTCCCCTTTGGCTCTAGAGCCTGCCGTGCGGACGGCCACCGCGGCCGCGGAAGCCCCTGGTTTAGAGAGCGCAAACTCATAATTTTCCCCGAAGCACTCTTCCAGGGCTCACCGGCCCGTCGGGAGCCGGGAATGTCAGGGAGCGTCAAGGCAGGCATGAAGGCCGCCCTCCAAATGGGAAAGCAGGGCTAGTTCCAGCAGGCCCCCGGGTTCATGGGCACACTCAGCGTACATCCCTGTGGTTTCTGGCGAGTCCCGGGAGACACCGGTCACCCTGCGTTTCCTTCCCCGAGTCAACTGATCGAAGGAGGGAGTCCCGCATCCAGCGAACTGTCTCAACCAAGGAAGGCCGTAGCTGCTCCTCTGGGCCTGGGGCTGCCTGCCGTGCCAAAGAAGGAACAGGACTTGAATTGCAGTAAGAACCCAAGCCGCCGTCCTCTAGGAGGCACGGTGCCTTCGGTCAGGGGGTCCCGGACGGAATGCGGAGACGAGGGTTACTCTGAGCGCAGCTCCGATTAGGGCAACGCGTAAGCCCTCCGCGCCATGTGGGATGTGGCAGAACGGTGTTCGTGAACGTGTGCGAGTGCTGAGGAAACCAAGCTGCTCCAGAAGAGAGGGCGGTGCGTTTCCCTACGCTCGGCGTGCACAGAGGGGCTCGAAGGGGCTACGGGCCTGGATGGTGCGTAGCAGACCCAGGTGCGCCTGGGGTTACTCAGTGTTCCTGCCGGGAACAGGGCGCCCCGGCTAGCCTCCCAGGTGTCCAGAAAGCTGTGCTGCCGTTCAAGGTATGCAGAGCAGAGGCCACCGCCTCCTGGAAACTGCAGCACGCCTCCGCTTCTGCACGGCAAACCAGGGCCTTACTTCCAGGCATGGCTTCATGCTGGGTGTGCCGGGAGCCACACAGCACGCTAAGATGCTGACTTTCTCCTCGAGCAGGGTGACTTCAGGCACGAGGGCGGGCCTCGCAGTGTTGCAAGCACAGCGTTCTCTCACGGCAGCTCACACAAGGGCCGTGACAGGGTCTTCCTGGGCACTTCGCACCCACCAGCCACGTTGTCCCGAAGGGCGTTCGAGGGCTCTGGAGACGTAGCGCTCCTCAAGGAACGCGCGGTGTGTGGTTGCCCAGCACTCGGCACGCACGGGGGTCCTCCGAGGGAATCAACCAGTGGACCTCGACGTTGCTCAGCCGGCCCACAGGTGTCTGGAGGCACTCAGGGACCTTGGAGGGAAAATGCTGCACGCCCGTGGGGCCTAGGAGTCCCCGGGCGTGTACTGCCTTGAGAGCAAAGCGACTAAGAACTCCCGGAAAGAGCCGCATGCCTCCCTTTCTGCGCGGCTACTCAGGGCCTAACCTGGAGGCCAGCTCTCACGTTGAGGTCCCCTTTGGCTCTAGAGCCTGCCGTGCGGACGGCCACCGCGGCCGCGGAAGCCCCTGGTTTAGAGAGCGCAAACTCATAATTTTCCCCGAAGCACTCTTCCAGGGCTCACCGGCCCGTCGGGAGCCGGGAATGTCAGGGAGCGTCAAGGCAGGCATGAAGGCCGCCCTCCAAATGGGAAAGCAGGGCTAGTTCCAGCAGGCCCCCGGGTTCATGGGCACACTCAGCGTACATCCCTGTGGTTTCTGGCGAGTCCCGGGAGACACCGGTCACCCTGCGTTTCCTTCCCCGAGTCAACTGATCGAAGGAGGGAGTCCCGCATCCAGCGAACTGTCTCAACCAAGGAAGGCCGTAGCTGCTCCTCTGGGCCTGGGGCTGCCTGCCGTGCCAAAGAAGGAACAGGACTTGAATTGCAGTAAGAACCCAAGCCGCCGTCCTCTAGGAGGCACGGTGCCTTCGGTCAGGGGGTCCCGGACGGAATGCGGAGACGAGGGTTACTCTGAGCGCAGCTCCGATTAGGGCAACGCGTAAGCCCTCCGCGCCATGTGGGATGTGGCAGAACGGTGTTCGTGAACGTGTGCGAGTGCTGAGGAAACCAAGCTGCTCCAGAAGAGAGGGCGGTGCGTTTCCCTACGCTCGGCGTGCACAGAGGGGCTCGAAGGGGCTACGGGCCTGGATGGTGCGTAGCAGACCCAGGTGCGCCTGGGGTTACTCAGTGTTCCTGCCGGGAACAGGGCGCCCCGGCTAGCCTCCCAGGTGTCCAGAAAGCTGTGCTGCCGTTCAAGGTATGCAGAGCAGAGGCCACCGCCTCCTGGAAACTGCAGCACGCCTCCGCTTCTGCACGGCAAACCAGGGCCTTACTTCCAGGCATGGCTTCATGCTGGGTGTGCCGGGAGCCACACAGCACGCTAAGATGCTGACTTTCTCCTCGAGCAGGGTGACTTCAGGCACGAGGGCGGGCCTCGCAGTGTTGCAAGCACAGCGTTCTCTCACGGCAGCTCACACAAGGGCCGTGACAGGGTCTTCCTGGGCACTTCGCACCCACCAGCCACGTTGTCCCGAAGGGCGTTCGAGGGCTCTGGAGACGTAGCGCTCCTCAAGGAACGCGCGGTGTGTGGTTGCCCAGCACTCGGCACGCACGGGGGTCCTCCGAGGGAATCAACCAGTGGACCTCGACGTTGCTCAGCCGGCCCACAGGTGTCTGGAGGCACTCAGGGACCTTGGAGGGAAAATGCTGCACGCCCGTGGGGCCTAGGAGTCCCCGGGCGTGTACTGCCTTGAGAGCAAAGCGACTAAGAACTCCCGGAAAGAGCCGCATGCCTCCCTTTCTGCGCGGCTACTCAGGGCCTAACCTGGAGGCCAGCTCTCACGTTGAGGTCCCCTTTGGCTCTAGAGCCTGCCGTGCGGACGGCCACCGCGGCCGCGGAAGCCCCTGGTTTAGAGAGCGCAAACTCATAATTTTCCCCGAAGCACTCTTCCAGGGCTCACCGGCCCGTCGGGAGCCGGGAATGTCAGGGAGCGTCAAGGCAGGCATGAAGGCCGCCCTCCAAATGGGAAAGCAGGGCTAGTTCCAGCAGGCCCCCGGGTTCATGGGCACACTCAGCGTACATCCCTGTGGTTTCTGGCGAGTCCCGGGAGACACCGGTCACCCTGCGTTTCCTTCCCCGAGTCAACTGATCGAAGGAGGGAGTCCCGCATCCAGCGAACTGTCTCAACCAAGGAAGGCCGTAGCTGCTCCTCTGGGCCTGGGGCTGCCTGCCGTGCCAAAGAAGGAACAGGACTTGAATTGCAGTAAGAACCCAAGCCGCCGTCCTCTAGGAGGCACGGTGCCTTCGGTCAGGGGGTCCCGGACGGAATGCGGAGACGAGGGTTACTCTGAGCGCAGCTCCGATTAGGGCAACGCGTAAGCCCTCCGCGCCATGTGGGATGTGGCAGAACGGTGTTCGTGAACGTGTGCGAGTGCTGAGGAAACCAAGCTGCTCCAGAAGAGAGGGCGGTGCGTTTCCCTACGCTCGGCGTGCACAGAGGGGCTCGAAGGGGCTACGGGCCTGGATGGTGCGTAGCAGACCCAGGTGCGCCTGGGGTTACTCAGTGTTCCTGCCGGGAACAGGGCGCCCCGGCTAGCCTCCCAGGTGTCCAGAAAGCTGTGCTGCCGTTCAAGGTATGCAGAGCAGAGGCCACCGCCTCCTGGAAACTGCAGCACGCCTCCGCTTCTGCACGGCAAACCAGGGCCTTACTTCCAGGCATGGCTTCATGCTGGGTGTGCCGGGAGCCACACAGCACGCTAAGATGCTGACTTTCTCCTCGAGCAGGGTGACTTCAGGCACGAGGGCGGGCCTCGCAGTGTTGCAAGCACAGCGTTCTCTCACGGCAGCTCACACAAGGGCCGTGACAGGGTCTTCCTGGGCACTTCGCACCCACCAGCCACGTTGTCCCGAAGGGCGTTCGAGGGCTCTGGAGACGTAGCGCTCCTCAAGGAACGCGCGGTGTGTGGTTGCCCAGCACTCGGCACGCACGGGGGTCCTCCGAGGGAATCAACCAGTGGACCTCGACGTTGCTCAGCCGGCCCACAGGTGTCTGGAGGCACTCAGGGACCTTGGAGGGAAAATGCTGCACGCCCGTGGGGCCTAGGAGTCCCCGGGCGTGTACTGCCTTGAGAGCAAAGCGACTAAGAACTCCCGGAAAGAGCCGCATGCCTCCCTTTCTGCGCGGCTACTCAGGGCCTAACCTGGAGGCCAGCTCTCACGTTGAGGTCCCCTTTGGCTCTAGAGCCTGCCGTGCGGACGGCCACCGCGGCCGCGGAAGCCCCTGGTTTAGAGAGCGCAAACTCATAATTTTCCCCGAAGCACTCTTCCAGGGCTCACCGGCCCGTCGGGAGCCGGGAATGTCAGGGAGCGTCAAGGCAGGCATGAAGGCCGCCCTCCAAATGGGAAAGCAGGGCTAGTTCCAGCAGGCCCCCGGGTTCATGGGCACACTCAGCGTACATCCCTGTGGTTTCTGGCGAGTCCCGGGAGACACCGGTCACCCTGCGTTTCCTTCCCCGAGTCAACTGATCGAAGGAGGGAGTCCCGCATCCAGCGAACTGTCTCAACCAAGGAAGGCCGTAGCTGCTCCTCTGGGCCTGGGGCTGCCTGCCGTGCCAAAGAAGGAACAGGACTTGAATTGCAGTAAGAACCCAAGCCGCCGTCCTCTAGGAGGCACGGTGCCTTCGGTCAGGGGGTCCCGGACGGAATGCGGAGACGAGGGTTACTCTGAGCGCAGCTCCGATTAGGGCAACGCGTAAGCCCTCCGCGCCATGTGGGATGTGGCAGAACGGTGTTCGTGAACGTGTGCGAGTGCTGAGGAAACCAAGCTGCTCCAGAAGAGAGGGCGGTGCGTTTCCCTACGCTCGGCGTGCACAGAGGGGCTCGAAGGGGCTACGGGCCTGGATGGTGCGTAGCAGACCCAGGTGCGCCTGGGGTTACTCAGTGTTCCTGCCGGGAACAGGGCGCCCCGGCTAGCCTCCCAGGTGTCCAGAAAGCTGTGCTGCCGTTCAAGGTATGCAGAGCAGAGGCCACCGCCTCCTGGAAACTGCAGCACGCCTCCGCTTCTGCACGGCAAACCAGGGCCTTACTTCCAGGCATGGCTTCATGCTGGGTGTGCCGGGAGCCACACAGCACGCTAAGATGCTGACTTTCTCCTCGAGCAGGGTGACTTCAGGCACGAGGGCGGGCCTCGCAGTGTTGCAAGCACAGCGTTCTCTCACGGCAGCTCACACAAGGGCCGTGACAGGGTCTTCCTGGGCACTTCGCACCCACCAGCCACGTTGTCCCGAAGGGCGTTCGAGGGCTCTGGAGACGTAGCGCTCCTCAAGGAACGCGCGGTGTGTGGTTGCCCAGCACTCGGCACGCACGGGGGTCCTCCGAGGGAATCAACCAGTGGACCTCGACGTTGCTCAGCCGGCCCACAGGTGTCTGGAGGCACTCAGGGACCTTGGAGGGAAAATGCTGCACGCCCGTGGGGCCTAGGAGTCCCCGGGCGTGTACTGCCTTGAGAGCAAAGCGACTAAGAACTCCCGGAAAGAGCCGCATGCCTCCCTTTCTGCGCGGCTACTCAGGGCCTAACCTGGAGGCCAGCTCTCACGTTGAGGTCCCCTTTGGCTCTAGAGCCTGCCGTGCGGACGGCCACCGCGGCCGCGGAAGCCCCTGGTTTAGAGAGCGCAAACTCATAATTTTCCCCGAAGCACTCTTCCAGGGCTCACCGGCCCGTCGGGAGCCGGGAATGTCAGGGAGCGTCAAGGCAGGCATGAAGGCCGCCCTCCAAATGGGAAAGCAGGGCTAGTTCCAGCAGGCCCCCGGGTTCATGGGCACACTCAGCGTACATCCCTGTGGTTTCTGGCGAGTCCCGGGAGACACCGGTCACCCTGCGTTTCCTTCCCCGAGTCAACTGATCGAAGGAGGGAGTCCCGCATCCAGCGAACTGTCTCAACCAAGGAAGGCCGTAGCTGCTCCTCTGGGCCTGGGGCTGCCTGCCGTGCCAAAGAAGGAACAGGACTTGAATTGCAGTAAGAACCCAAGCCGCCGTCCTCTAGGAGGCACGGTGCCTTCGGTCAGGGGGTCCCGGACGGAATGCGGAGACGAGGGTTACTCTGAGCGCAGCTCCGATTAGGGCAACGCGTAAGCCCTCCGCGCCATGTGGGATGTGGCAGAACGGTGTTCGTGAACGTGTGCGAGTGCTGAGGAAACCAAGCTGCTCCAGAAGAGAGGGCGGTGCGTTTCCCTACGCTCGGCGTGCACAGAGGGGCTCTAAGGGGCTACGGGCCTGGATGGTGCGTAGCAGACCCAGGTGCGCCTGGGGTTACTCAGTGTTCCTGCCGGGAACAGGGCGCCCCGGCTAGCCTCCCAGGTGTCCAGAAAGCTGTGCTGCCGTTCAAGGTATGCAGAGCAGAGGCCACCGCCTCCTGGAAACTGCAGCACGCCTCCGCTTCTGCACGGCAAACCAGGGCCTTACTTCCAGGCATGGCTTCATGCTGGGTGTGCCGGGAGCCACACAGCACGCTAAGATGCTGACTTTCTCCTCGAGCAGGGTGACTTCAGGCACGAGGGCGGGCCTCGCAGTGTTGCAAGCACAGCGTTCTCTCACGGCAGCTCACACAAGGGCCGTGACAGGGTCTTCCTGGGCACTTCGCACCCACCAGCCACGTTGTCCCGAAGGGCGTTCGAGGGCTCTGGAGACGTAGCGCTCCTCAAGGAACGCGCGGTGTGTGGTTGCCCAGCACTCGGCACGCACGGGGGTCCTCCGAGGGAATCAACCAGTGGACCTCGACGTTGCTCAGCCGGCCCACAGGTGTCTGGAGGCACTCAGGGACCTTGGAGGGAAAATGCTGCACGCCCGTGGGGCCTAGGAGTCTCCGGGCGTGTACTGCCTTGAGAGCAAAGCGACTAAGAACTCCCGGAAAGAGCCGCATGCCTCCCTTTCTGCGCGGCTACTCAGGGCCTAACCTGGAGGCCAGCTCTCACGTTGAGGTCCCCTTTGGCTCTAGAGCCTGCCGTGCGGACGGCCACCGCGGCCGCGGAAGCCCCTGGTTTAGAGAGCGCAAACTCATAATTTTCCCCGAAGCACTCTTCCAGGGCTCACCGGCCCGTCGGGAGCCGGGAATGTCAGGGAGCGTCAAGGCAGGCATGAAGGCCGCCCTCCAAATGGGAAAGCAGGGCTAGTTCCAGCAGGCCCCCGGGTTCATGGGCACACTCAGCGTACATCCCTGTGGTTTCTGGCGAGTCCCGGGAGACACCGGTCACCCTGCGTTTCCTTCCCCGAGTCAACTGATCGAAGGAGGGAGTCCCGCATCCAGCGAACTGTCTCAACCAAGGAAGGCCGTAGCTGCTCCTCTGGGCCTGGGGCTGCCTGCCGTGCCAAAGAAGGAACAGGACTTGAATTGCAGTAAGAACCCAAGCCGCCGTCCTCTAGGAGGCACGGTGCCTTCGGTCAGGGGGTCCCGGACGGAATGCGGAGACGAGGGTTACTCTGAGCGCAGCTCCGATTAGGGCAACGCGTAAGCCCTCCGCGCCATGTGGGATGTGGCAGAACGGTGTTCGTGAACGTGTGCGAGTGCTGAGGAAACCAAGCTGCTCCAGAAGAGAGGGCGGTGCGTTTCCCTACGCTCGGCGTGCACAGAGGGGCTCGAAGGGGCTACGGGCCTGGATGGTGCGTAGCAGACCCAGGTGCGCCTGGGGTTACTCAGTGTTCCTGCCGGGAACAGGGCGCCCCGGCTAGCCTCCCAGGTGTCCAGAAAGCTGTGCTGCCGTTCAAGGTATGCAGAGCAGAGGCCACCGCCTCCTGGAAACTGCAGCACGCCTCCGCTTCTGCACGGCAAACCAGGGCCTTACTTCCAGGCATGGCTTCATGCTGGGTGTGCCGGGAGCCACACAGCACGCTAAGATGCTGACTTTCTCCTCGAGCAGGGTGACTTCAGGCACGAGGGCGGGCCTCGCAGTGTTGCAAGCACAGCGTTCTCTCACGGCAGCTCACACAAGGGCCGTGACAGGGTCTTCCTGGGCACTTCGCACCCACCAGCCACGTTGTCCCGAAGGGCGTTCGAGGGCTCTGGAGACGTAGCGCTCCTCAAGGAACGCGCGGTGTGTGGTTGCCCAGCACTCGGCACGCACGGGGGTCCTCCGAGGGAATCAACCAGTGGACCTCGACGTTGCTCAGCCGGCCCACAGGTGTCTGGAGGCACTCAGGGACCTTGGAGGGAAAATGCTGCACGCCCGTGGGGCCTAGGAGTCCCCGGGCGTGTACTGCCTTGAGAGCAAAGCGACTAAGAACTCCCGGAAAGAGCCGCATGCCTCCCTTTCTGCGCGGCTACTCAGGGCCTAACCTGGAGGCCAGCTCTCACGTTGAGGTCCCCTTTGGCTCTAGAGCCTGCCGTGCGGACGGCCACCGCGGCCGCGGAAGCCCCTGGTTTAGAGAGCGCAAACTCATAATTTTCCCCGAAGCACTCTTCCAGGGCTCACCGGCCCGTCGGGAGCCGGGAATGTCAGGGAGCGTCAAGGCAGGCATGAAGGCCGCCC
Organism: Lagenorhynchus albirostris; assembly: GCF_949774975.1. Classification (NCBI taxonomy): domain Eukaryota; kingdom Metazoa; phylum Chordata; class Mammalia; order Artiodactyla; family Delphinidae; genus Lagenorhynchus; species Lagenorhynchus albirostris. The sequence goes on along the minus strand of NW_026783283.1, from coordinate 390,429 downwards.
TCCAAATGGGAAAGCAGGGCTAGTTCCAGCAGGCCCCCGGGTTCATGGGCACACTCAGCGTACATCCCTGTGGTTTCTGGCGAGTCCCGGGAGACACCGGTCACCCTGCGTTTCCTTCCCCGAGTCAACTGATCGAAGGAGGGAGTCCCGCATCCAGCGAACTGTCTCAACCAAGGAAGGCCGTAGCTGCTCCTCTGGGCCTGGGGCTGCCTGCCGTGCCAAAGAAGGAACAGGACTTGAATTGCAGTAAGAACCCAAGCCGCCGTCCTCTAGGAGGCACGGTGCCTTCGGTCAGGGGGTCCCGGACGGAATGCGGAGACGAGGGTTACTCTGAGCGCAGCTCCGATTAGGGCAACGCGTAAGCCCTCCGCGCCATGTGGGATGTGGCAGAACGGTGTTCGTGAACGTGTGCGAGTGCTGAGGAAACCAAGCTGCTCCAGAAGAGAGGGCGGTGCGTTTCCCTACGCTCGGCGTGCACAGAGGGGCTCGAAGGGGCTACGGGCCTGGATGGTGCGTAGCAGACCCAGGTGCGCCTGGGGTTACTCAGTGTTCCTGCCGGGAACAGGGCGCCCCGGCTAGCCTCCCAGGTGTCCAGAAAGCTGTGCTGCCGTTCAAGGTATGCAGAGCAGAGGCCACCGCCTCCTGGAAACTGCAGCACGCCTCCGCTTCTGCACGGCAAACCAGGGCCTTACTTCCAGGCATGGCTTCATGCTGGGTGTGCCGGGAGCCACACAGCACGCTAAGATGCTGACTTTCTCCTCGAGCAGGGTGACTTCAGGCACGAGGGCGGGCCTCGCAGTGTTGCAAGCACAGCGTTCTCTCACGGCAGCTCACACAAGGGCCGTGACAGGGTCTTCCTGGGCACTTCGCACCCACCAGCCACGTTGTCCCGAAGGGCGTTCGAGGGCTCTGGAGACGTAGCGCTCCTCAAGGAACGCGCGGTGTGTGGTTGCCCAGCACTCGGCACGCACGGGGGTCCTCCGAGGGAATCAACCAGTGGACCTCGACGTTGCTCAGCCGGCCCACAGGTGTCTGGAGGCACTCAGGGACCTTGGAGGGAAAATGCTGCACGCCCGTGGGGCCTAGGAGTCCCCGGGCGTGTACTGCCTTGAGAGCAAAGCGACTAAGAACTCCCGGAAAGAGCCGCATGCCTCCCTTTCTGCGCGGCTACTCAGGGCCTAACCTGGAGGCCAGCTCTCACGTTGAGGTCCCCTTTGGCTCTAGAGCCTGCCGTGCGGACGGCCACCGCGGCCGCGGAAGCCCCTGGTTTAGAGAGCGCAAACTCATAATTTTCCCCGAAGCACTCTTCCAGGGCTCACCGGCCCGTCGGGAGCCGGGAATGTCAGGGAGCGTCAAGGCAGGCATGAAGGCCGCCCTCCAAATGGGAAAGCAGGGCTAGTTCCAGCAGGCCCCCGGGTTCATGGGCACACTCAGCGTACATCCCTGTGGTTTCTGGCGAGTCCCGGGAGACACCGGTCACCCTGCGTTTCCTTCCCCGAGTCAACTGATCGAAGGAGGGAGTCCCGCATCCAGCGAACTGTCTCAACCAAGGAAGGCCGTAGCTGCTCCTCTGGGCCTGGGGCTGCCTGCCGTGCCAAAGAAGGAACAGGACTTGAATTGCAGTAAGAACCCAAGCCGCCGTCCTCTAGGAGGCACGGTGCCTTCGGTCAGGGGGTCCCGGACGGAATGCGGAGACGAGGGTTACTCTGAGCGCAGCTCCGATTAGGGCAACGCGTAAGCCCTCCGCGCCATGTGGGATGTGGCAGAACGGTGTTCGTGAACGTGTGCGAGTGCTGAGGAAACCAAGCTGCTCCAGAAGAGAGGGCGGTGCGTTTCCCTACGCTCGGCGTGCACAGAGGGGCTCGAAGGGGCTACGGGCCTGGATGGTGCGTAGCAGACCCAGGTGCGCCTGGGGTTACTCAGTGTTCCTGCCGGGAACAGGGCGCCCCGGCTAGCCTCCCAGGTGTCCAGAAAGCTGTGCTGCCGTTCAAGGTATGCAGAGCAGAGGCCACCGCCTCCTGGAAACTGCAGCACGCCTCCGCTTCTGCACGGCAAACCAGGGCCTTACTTCCAGGCATGGCTTCATGCTGGGTGTGCCGGGAGCCACACAGCACGCTAAGATGCTGACTTTCTCCTCGAGCAGGGTGACTTCAGGCACGAGGGCGGGCCTCGCAGTGTTGCAAGCACAGCGTTCTCTCACGGCAGCTCACACAAGGGCCGTGACAGGGTCTTCCTGGGCACTTCGCACCCACCAGCCACGTTGTCCCGAAGGGCGTTCGAGGGCTCTGGAGACGTAGCGCTCCTCAAGGAACGCGCGGTGTGTGGTTGCCCAGCACTCGGCACGCACGGGGGTCCTCCGAGGGAATCAACCAGTGGACCTCGACGTTGCTCAGCCGGCCCACAGGTGTCTGGAGGCACTCAGGGACCTTGGAGGGAAAATGCTGCACGCCCGTGGGGCCTAGGAGTCCCCGGGCGTGTACTGCCTTGAGAGCAAAGCGACTAAGAACTCCCGGAAAGAGCCGCATGCCTCCCTTTCTGCGCGGCTACTCAGGGCCTAACCTGGAGGCCAGCTCTCACGTTGAGGTCCCCTTTGGCTCTAGAGCCTGCCGTGCGGACGGCCACCGCGGCCGCGGAAGCCCCTGGTTTAGAGAGCGCAAACTCATAATTTTCCCCGAAGCACTCTTCCAGGGCTCACCGGCCCGTCGGGAGCCGGGAATGTCAGGGAGCGTCAAGGCAGGCATGAAGGCCGCCCTCCAAATGGGAAAGCAGGGCTAGTTCCAGCAGGCCCCCGGGTTCATGGGCACACTCAGCGTACATCCCTGTGGTTTCTGGCGAGTCCCGGGAGACACCGGTCACCCTGCGTTTCCTTCCCCGAGTCAACTGATCGAAGGAGGGAGTCCCGCATCCAGCGAACTGTCTCAACCAAGGAAGGCCGTAGCTGCTCCTCTGGGCCTGGGGCTGCCTGCCGTGCCAAAGAAGGAACAGGACTTGAATTGCAGTAAGAACCCAAGCCGCCGTCCTCTAGGAGGCACGGTGCCTTCGGTCAGGGGGTCCCGGACGGAATGCGGAGACGAGGGTTACTCTGAGCGCAGCTCCGATTAGGGCAACGCGTAAGCCCTCCGCGCCATGTGGGATGTGGCAGAACGGTGTTCGTGAACGTGTGCGAGTGCTGAGGAAACCAAGCTGCTCCAGAAGAGAGGGCGGTGCGTTTCCCTACGCTCGGCGTGCACAGAGGGGCTCGAAGGGGCTACGGGCCTGGATGGTGCGTAGCAGACCCAGGTGCGCCTGGGGTTACTCAGTGTTCCTGCCGGGAACAGGGCGCCCCGGCTAGCCTCCCAGGTGTCCAGAAAGCTGTGCTGCCGTTCAAGGTATGCAGAGCAGAGGCCACCGCCTCCTGGAAACTGCAGCACGCCTCCGCTTCTGCACGGCAAACCAGGGCCTTACTTCCAGGCATGGCTTCATGCTGGGTGTGCCGGGAGCCACACAGCACGCTAAGATGCTGACTTTCTCCTCGAGCAGGGTGACTTCAGGCACGAGGGCGGGCCTCGCAGTGTTGCAAGCACAGCGTTCTCTCACGGCAGCTCACACAAGGGCCGTGACAGGGTCTTCCTGGGCACTTCGCACCCACCAGCCACGTTGTCCCGAAGGGCGTTCGAGGGCTCTGGAGACGTAGCGCTCCTCAAGGAACGCGCGGTGTGTGGTTGCCCAGCACTCGGCACGCACGGGGGTCCTCCGAGGGAATCAACCAGTGGACCTCGACGTTGCTCAGCCGGCCCACAGGTGTCTGGAGGCACTCAGGGACCTTGGAGGGAAAATGCTGCACGCCCGTGGGGCCTAGGAGTCCCCGGGCGTGTACTGCCTTGAGAGCAAAGCGACTAAGAACTCCCGGAAAGAGCCGCATGCCTCCCTTTCTGCGCGGCTACTCAGGGCCTAACCTGGAGGCCAGCTCTCACGTTGAGGTCCCCTTTGGCTCTAGAGCCTGCCGTGCGGACGGCCACCGCGGCCGCGGAAGCCCCTGGTTTAGAGAGCGCAAACTCATAATTTTCCCCGAAGCACTCTTCCAGGGCTCACCGGCCCGTCGGGAGCCGGGAATGTCAGGGAGCGTCAAGGCAGGCATGAAGGCCGCCCTCCAAATGGGAAAGCAGGGCTAGTTCCAGCAGGCCCCCGGGTTCATGGGCACACTCAGCGTACATCCCTGTGGTTTCTGGCGAGTCCCGGGAGACACCGGTCACCCTGCGTTTCCTTCCCCGAGTCAACTGATCGAAGGAGGGAGTCCCGCATCCAGCGAACTGTCTCAACCAAGGAAGGCCGTAGCTGCTCCTCTGGGCCTGGGGCTGCCTGCCGTGCCAAAGAAGGAACAGGACTTGAATTGCAGTAAGAACCCAAGCCGCCGTCCTCTAGGAGGCACGGTGCCTTCGGTCAGGGGGTCCCGGACGGAATGCGGAGACGAGGGTTACTCTGAGCGCAGCTCCGATTAGGGCAACGCGTAAGCCCTCCGCGCCATGTGGGATGTGGCAGAACGGTGTTCGTGAACGTGTGCGAGTGCTGAGGAAACCAAGCTGCTCCAGAAGAGAGGGCGGTGCGTTTCCCTACGCTCGGCGTGCACAGAGGGGCTCGAAGGGGCTACGGGCCTGGATGGTGCGTAGCAGACCCAGGTGCGCCTGGGGTTACTCAGTGTTCCTGCCGGGAACAGGGCGCCCCGGCTAGCCTCCCAGGTGTCCAGAAAGCTGTGCTGCCGTTCAAGGTATGCAGAGCAGAGGCCACCGCCTCCTGGAAACTGCAGCACGCCTCCGCTTCTGCACGGCAAACCAGGGCCTTACTTCCAGGCATGGCTTCATGCTGGGTGTGCCGGGAGCCACACAGCACGCTAAGATGCTGACTTTCTCCTCGAGCAGGGTGACTTCAGGCACGAGGGCGGGCCTCGCAGTGTTGCAAGCACAGCGTTCTCTCACGGCAGCTCACACAAGGGCCGTGACAGGGTCTTCCTGGGCACTTCGCACCCACCAGCCACGTTGTCCCGAAGGGCGTTCGAGGGCTCTGGAGACGTAGCGCTCCTCAAGGAACGCGCGGTGTGTGGTTGCCCAGCACTCGGCACGCACGGGGGTCCTCCGAGGGAATCAACCAGTGGACCTCGACGTTGCTCAGCCGGCCCACAGGTGTCTGGAGGCACTCAGGGACCTTGGAGGGAAAATGCTGCACGCCCGTGGGGCCTAGGAGTCCCCGGGCGTGTACTGCCTTGAGAGCAAAGCGACTAAGAACTCCCGGAAAGAGCCGCATGCCTCCCTTTCTGCGCGGCTACTCAGGGCCTAACCTGGAGGCCAGCTCTCACGTTGAGGTCCCCTTTGGCTCTAGAGCCTGCCGTGCGGACGGCCACCGCGGCCGCGGAAGCCCCTGGTTTAGAGAGCGCAAACTCATAATTTTCCCCGAAGCACTCTTCCAGGGCTCACCGGCCCGTCGGGAGCCGGGAATGTCAGGGAGCGTCAAGGCAGGCATGAAGGCCGCCCTCCAAATGGGAAAGCAGGGCTAGTTCCAGCAGGCCCCCGGGTTCATGGGCACACTCAGCGTACATCCCTGTGGTTTCTGGCGAGTCCCGGGAGACACCGGTCACCCTGCGTTTCCTTCCCCGAGTCAACTGATCGAAGGAGGGAGTCCCGCATCCAGCGAACTGTCTCAACCAAGGAAGGCCGTAGCTGCTCCTCTGGGCCTGGGGCTGCCTGCCGTGCCAAAGAAGGAACAGGACTTGAATTGCAGTAAGAACCCAAGCCGCCGTCCTCTAGGAGGCACGGTGCCTTCGGTCAGGGGGTCCCGGACGGAATGCGGAGACGAGGGTTACTCTGAGCGCAGCTCCGATTAGGGCAACGCGTAAGCCCTCCGCGCCATGTGGGATGTGGCAGAACGGTGTTCGTGAACGTGTGCGAGTGCTGAGGAAACCAAGCTGCTCCAGAAGAGAGGGCGGTGCGTTTCCCTACGCTCGGCGTGCACAGAGGGGCTCGAAGGGGCTACGGGCCTGGATGGTGCGTAGCAGACCCAGGTGCGCCTGGGGTTACTCAGTGTTCCTGCCGGGAACAGGGCGCCCCGGCTAGCCTCCCAGGTGTCCAGAAAGCTGTGCTGCCGTTCAAGGTATGCAGAGCAGAGGCCACCGCCTCCTGGAAACTGCAGCACGCCTCCGCTTCTGCACGGCAAACCAGGGCCTTACTTCCAGGCATGGCTTCATGCTGGGTGTGCCGGGAGCCACACAGCACGCTAAGATGCTGACTTTCTCCTCGAGCAGGGTGACTTCAGGCACGAGGGCGGGCCTCGCAGTGTTGCAAGCACAGCGTTCTCTCACGGCAGCTCACACAAGGGCCGTGACAGGGTCTTCCTGGGCACTTCGCACCCACCAGCCACGTTGTCCCGAAGGGCGTTCGAGGGCTCTGGAGACGTAGCGCTCCTCAAGGAACGCGCGGTGTGTGGTTGCCCAGCACTCGGCACGCACGGGGGTCCTCCGAGGGAATCAACCAGTGGACCTCGACGTTGCTCAGCCGGCCCACAGGTGTCTGGAGGCACTCAGGGACCTTGGAGGGAAAATGCTGCACGCCCGTGGGGCCTAGGAGTCCCCGGGCGTGTACTGCCTTGAGAGCAAAGCGACTAAGAACTCCCGGAAAGAGCCGCATGCCTCCCTTTCTGCGCGGCTACTCAGGGCCTAACCTGGAGGCCAGCTCTCACGTTGAGGTCCCCTTTGGCTCTAGAGCCTGCCGTGCGGACGGCCACCGCGGCCGCGGAAGCCCCTGGTTTAGAGAGCGCAAACTCATAATTTTCCCCGAAGCACTCTTCCAGGGCTCACCGGCCCGTCGGGAGCCGGGAATGTCAGGGAGCGTCAAGGCAGGCATGAAGGCCGCCCTCCAAATGGGAAAGCAGGGCTAGTTCCAGCAGGCCCCCGGGTTCATGGGCACACTCAGCGTACATCCCTGTGGTTTCTGGCGAGTCCCGGGAGACACCGGTCACCCTGCGTTTCCTTCCCCGAGTCAACTGATCGAAGGAGGGAGTCCCGCATCCAGCGAACTGTCTCAACCAAGGAAGGCCGTAGCTGCTCCTCTGGGCCTGGGGCTGCCTGCCGTGCCAAAGAAGGAACAGGACTTGAATTGCAGTAAGAACCCAAGCCGCCGTCCTCTAGGAGGCACGGTGCCTTCGGTCAGGGGGTCCCGGACGGAATGCGGAGACGAGGGTTACTCTGAGCGCAGCTCCGATTAGGGCAACGCGTAAGCCCTCCGCGCCATGTGGGATGTGGCAGAACGGTGTTCGTGAACGTGTGCGAGTGCTGAGGAAACCAAGCTGCTCCAGAAGAGAGGGCGGTGCGTTTCCCTACGCTCGGCGTGCACAGAGGGGCTCTAAGGGGCTACGGGCCTGGATGGTGCGTAGCAGACCCAGGTGCGCCTGGGGTTACTCAGTGTTCCTGCCGGGAACAGGGCGCCCCGGCTAGCCTCCCAGGTGTCCAGAAAGCTGTGCTGCCGTTCAAGGTATGCAGAGCAGAGGCCACCGCCTCCTGGAAACTGCAGCACGCCTCCGCTTCTGCACGGCAAACCAGGGCCTTACTTCCAGGCATGGCTTCATGCTGGGTGTGCCGGGAGCCACACAGCACGCTAAGATGCTGACTTTCTCCTCGAGCAGGGTGACTTCAGGCACGAGGGCGGGCCTCGCAGTGTTGCAAGCACAGCGTTCTCTCACGGCAGCTCACACAAGGGCCATGACAGGGTCTTCCTGGGCACTTCGCACCCACCAGCCACGTTGTCCCGAAGGGCGTTCGAGGGCTCTGGAGACGTAGCGCTCCTCAAGGAACGCGCGGTGTGTGGTTGCCCAGCACTCGGCACGCACGGGGGTCCTCCGAGGGAATCAACCAGTGGACCTCGACGTTGCTCAGCCGGCCCACAGGTGTCTGGAGGCACTCAGGGACCTTGGAGGGAAAATGCTGCACGCCCGTGGGGCCTAGGAGTCCCCGGGCGTGTACTGCCTTGAGAGCAAAGCGACTAAGAACTCCCGGAAAGAGCCGCATGCCTCCCTTTCTGCGCGGCTACTCAGGGCCTAACCTGGAGGCCAGCTCTCACGTTGAGGTCCCCTTTGGCTCTAGAGCCTGCCGTGCGGACGGCCACCGCGGCCGCGGAAGCCCCTGGTTTAGAGAGCGCAAACTCATAATTTTCCCCGAAGCACTCTTCCAGGGCTCACCGGCCCGTCGGGAGCCGGGAATGTCAGGGAGCGTCAAGGCAGGCATGAAGGCCGCCCTCCAAATGGGAAAGCAGGGCTAGTTCCAGCAGGCCCCCGGGTTCATGGGCACACTCAGCGTACATCCCTGTGGTTTCTGGCGAGTCCCGGGAGACACCGGTCACCCTGCGTTTCCTTCCCCGAGTCAACTGATCGAAGGAGGGAGTCCCGCATCCAGCGAACTGTCTCAACCAAGGAAGGCCGTAGCTGCTCCTCTGGGCCTGGGGCTGCCTGCCGTGCCAAAGAAGGAACAGGACTTGAATTGCAGTAAGAACCCAAGCCGCCGTCCTCTAGGAGGCACGGTGCCTTCGGTCAGGGGGTCCCGGACGGAATGCGGAGACGAGGGTTACTCTGAGCGCAGCTCCGATTAGGGCAACGCGTAAGCCCTCCGCGCCATGTGGGATGTGGCAGAACGGTGTTCGTGAACGTGTGCGAGTGCTGAGGAAACCAAGCTGCTCCAGAAGAGAGGGCAGTGCGTTTCCCTACGCTCGGCGTGCACAGAGGGGCTCTAAGGGGCTACGGGCCTGGATGGTGCGTAGCAGACCCAGGTGCGCCTGGGGTTACTCAGTGTTCCTGCCGGGAACAGGGCGCCCCGGCTAGCCTCCCAGGTGTCCAGAAAGCTGTGCTGCCGTTCAAGGTATGCAGAGCAGAGGCCACCGCCTCCTGGAAACTGCAGCACGCCTCCGCTTCTGCACGGCAAACCAGGGCCTTACTTCCAGGCATGGCTTCATGCTGGGTGTGCCGGGAGCCACACAGCACGCTAAGATGCTGACTTTCTCCTCGAGCAGGGTGACTTCAGGCACGAGGGCGGGCCTCGCAGTGTTGCAAGCACAGCGTTCTCTCACGGCAGCTCACACAAGGGCCATGACAGGGTCTTCCTGGGCACTTCGCACCCACCAGCCACGTTGTCCCGAAGGGCGTTCGAGGGCTCTGGAGACGTAGCGCTCCTCAAGGAACGCGCGGTGTGTGGTTGCCCAGCACTCGGCACGCACGGGGGTCCTCCGAGGGAATCAACCAGTGGACCTCGACGTTGCTCAGCCGGCCCACAGGTGTCTGGAGGCACTCAGGGACCTTGGAGGGAAAATGCTGCACGCCCGTGGGGCCTAGGAGTCCCCGGGCGTGTACTGCCTTGAGAGCAAAGCGACTAAGAACTCCCGGAAAGAGCCGCATGCCTCCCTTTCTGCGCGGCTACTCAGGGCCTAACCTGGAGGCCAGCTCTCACGTTGAGGTCCCCTTTGGCTCTAGAGCCTGCCGTGCGGACGGCCACCGCGGCCGCGGAAGCCCCTGGTTTAGAGAGCGCAAACTCATAATTTTCCCCGAAGCACTCTTCCAGGGCTCACCGGCCCGTCGGGAGCCGGGAATGTCAGGGAGCGTCAAGGCAGGCATGAAGGCCGCCCTCCAAATGGGAAAGCAGGGCTAGTTCCAGCAGGCCCCCGGGTTCATGGGCACACTCAGCGTACATCCCTGTGGTTTATGGCGAGTCCCGGGAGACACCGGTCACCCTGCGTTTCCTTCCCCGAGTCAACTGATCGAAGGAGGGAGTCCCGCATCCAGCGAACTGTCTCAACCAAGGAAGGCCGTAGCTGCTCCTCTGGGCCTGGGGCTGCCTGCCGTGCCAAAGAAGGAACAGGACTTGAATTGCAGTAAGAACCCAAGCCGCCGTCCTCTAGGAGGCACGGTGCCTTCGGTCAGGGGGTCCCGGACGGAATGCGGAGACGAGGGTTACTCTGAGCGCAGCTCCGATTAGGGCAACGCGTAAGCCCTCCGCGCCATGTGGGATGTGGCAGAACGGTGTTCGTGAACGTGTGCGAGTGCTGAGGAAACCAAGCTGCTCCAGAAGAGAGGGCAGTGCGTTTCCCTACGCTCGGCGTGCACAGAGGGGCTCGAAGGGGCTACGGGCCTGGATGGTGCGTAGCAGACCCAGGTGCGCCTGGGGTTACTCAGTGTTCCTGCCGGGAACAGGGCGCCCCGGCTAGCCTCCCAGGTGTCCAGAAAGCTGTGCTGCCGTTCAAGGTATGCAGAGCAGAGGCCACCGCCTCCTGGAAACTGCAGCACGCCTCCGCTTCTGCACGGCAAACCAGGGCCTTACTTCCAGGCATGGCTTCATGCTGGGTGTGCCGGGAGCCACACAGCACGCTAAGATGCTGACTTTCTCCTCGAGCAGGGTGACTTCAGGCACGAGGGCGGGCCTCGCAGTGTTGCAAGCACAGCGTTCTCTCACGGCAGCTCACACAAGGGCCATGACAGGGTCTTCCTGGGCACTTCGCACCCACCAGCCACGTTGTCCCGAAGGGCGTTCGAGGGCTCTGGAGACGTAGCGCTCCTCAAGGAACGCGCGGTGTGTGGTTGCCCAGCACTCGGCACGCACGGGGGTCCTCCGAGGGAATCAACCAGTGGACCTCGACGTTGCTCAGCCGGCCCACAGGTGTCTGGAGGCACTCAGGGACCTTGGAGGGAAAATGCTGCACGCCCGTGGGGCCTAGGAGTCCCCGGGCGTGTACTGCCTTGAGAGCAAAGCGACTAAGAACTCCCGGAAAGAGCCGCATGCCTCCCTTTCTGCGCGGCTACTCAGGGCCTAACCTGGAGGCCAGCTCTCACGTTGAGGTCCCCTTTGGCTCTAGAGCCTGCCGTGCGGACGGCCACCGCGGCCGCGGAAGCCCCTGGTTTAGAGAGCGCAAACTCATAATTTTCCCCGAAGCACTCTTCCAGGGCTCACCGGCCCGTCGGGAGCCGGGAATGTCAGGGAGCGTCAAGGCAGGCATGAAGGCCGCCCTCCAAATGGGAAAGCAGGGCTAGTTCCAGCAGGCCCCCGGGTTCATGGGCACACTCAGCGTACATCCCTGTGGTTTCTGGCGAGTCCCGGGAGACACCGGTCACCCTGCGTTTCCTTCCCCGAGTCAACTGATCGAAGGAGGGAGTCCCGCATCCAGCGAACTGTCTCAACCAAGGAAGGCCGTAGCTGCTCCTCTGGGCCTGGGGCTGCCTGCCGTGCCAAAGAAGGAACAGGACTTGAATTGCAGTAAGAACCCAAGCCGCCGTCCTCTAGGAGGCACGGTGCCTTCGGTCAGGGGGTCCCGGACGGAATGCGGAGACGAGGGTTACTCTGAGCGCAGCTCCGATTAGGGCAACGCGTAAGCCCTCCGCGCCATGTGGGATGTGGCAGAACGGTGTTCGTGAACGTGTGCGAGTGCTGAGGAAACCAAGCTGCTCCAGAAGAGAGGGCGGTGCGTTTCCCTACGCTCGGCGTGCACAGAGGGGCTCGAAGGGGCTACGGGCCTGGATGGTGCGTAGCAGACCCAGGTGCGCCTGGGGTTACTCAGTGTTCCTGCCGGGAACAGGGCGCCCCGGCTAGCCTCCCAGGTGTCCAGAAAGCTGTGCTGCCGTTCAAGGTATGCAGAGCAGAGGCCACCGCCTCCTGGAAACTGCAGCACGCCTCCGCTTCTGCACGGCAAACCAGGGCCTTACTTCCAGGCATGGCTTCATGCTGGGTGTGCCGGGAGCCACACAGCACGCTAAGATGCTGACTTTCTCCTCGAGCAGGGTGACTTCAGGCACGAGGGCGGGCCTCGCAGTGTTGCAAGCACAGCGTTCTCTCACGGCAGCTCACACAAGGGCCATGACAGGGTCTTCCTGGGCACTTCGCACCCACCAGCCACGTTGTCCCGAAGGGCGTTCGAGGGCTCTGGAGACGTAGCGCTCCTCAAGGAACGCGCGGTGTGTGGTTGCCCAGCACTCGGCACGCACGGGGGTCCTCCGAGGGAATCAACCAGTGGACCTCGACGTTGCTCAGCCGGCCCACAGGTGTCTGGAGGCACTCAGGGACCTTGGAGGGAAAATGCTGCACGCCCGTGGGGCCTAGGAGTCCCCGGGCGTGTACTGCCTTGAGAGCAAAGCGACTAAGAACTCCCGGAAAGAGCCGCATGCCTCCCTTTCTGCGCGGCTACTCAGGGCCTAACCTGGAGGCCAGCTCTCACGTTGAGGTCCCCTTTGGCTCTAGAGCCTGCCGTGCGGACGGCCACCGCGGCCGCGGAAGCCCCTGGTTTAGAGAGCGCAAACTCATAATTTTCCCCGAAGCACTCTTCCAGGGCTCACCGGCCCGTCGGGAGCCGGGAATGTCAGGGAGCGTCAAGGCAGGCATGAAGGCCGCCCTCCAAATGGGAAAGCAGGGCTAGTTCCAGCAGGCCCCCGGGTTCATGGGCACACTCAGCGTACATCCCTGTGGTTTCTGGCGAGTCCCGGGAGACACCGGTCACCCTGCGTTTCCTTCCCCGAGTCAACTGATCGAAGGAGGGAGTCCCGCATCCAGCGAACTGTCTCAACCAAGGAAGGCCGTAGCTGCTCCTCTGGGCCTGGGGCTGCCTGCCGTGCCAAAGAAGGAACAGGACTTGAATTGCAGTAAGAACCCAAGCCGCCGTCCTCTAGGAGGCACGGTGCCTTCGGTCAGGGGGTCCCGGACGGAATGCGGAGACGAGGGTTACTCTGAGCGCAGCTCCGATTAGGGCAACGCGTAAGCCCTCCGCGCCATGTGGGATGTGGCAGAACGGTGTTCGTGAACGTGTGCGAGTGCTGAGGAAACCAAGCTGCTCCAGAAGAGAGGGCGGTGCGTTTCCCTACGCTCGGCGTGCACAGAGGGGCTCGAAGGGGCTACGGGCCTGGATGGTGCGTAGCAGACCCAGGTGCGCCTGGGGTTACTCAGTGTTCCTGCCGGGAACAGGGCGCCCCGGCTAGCCTCCCAGGTGTCCAGAAAGCTGTGCTGCCGTTCAAGGTATGCAGAGCAGAGGCCACCGCCTCCTGGAAACTGCAGCACGCCTCCGCTTCTGCACGGCAAACCAGGGCCTTACTTCCAGGCATGGCTTCATGCTGGGTGTGCCGGGAGCCACACAGCACGCTAAGATGCTGACTTTCTCCTCGAGCAGGGTGACTTCAGGCACGAGGGCGGGCCTCGCAGTGTTGCAAGCACAGCGTTCTCTCACGGCAGCTCACACAAGGGCCATGACAGGGTCTTCCTGGGCACTTCGCACCCACCAGCCACGTTGTCCCGAAGGGCGTTCGAGGGCTCTGGAGACGTAGCGCTCCTCAAGGAACGCGCGGTGTGTGGTTGCCCAGCACTCGGCACGCACGGGGGTCCTCCGAGGGAATCAACCAGTGGACCTCGACGTTGCTCAGCCGGCCCACAGGTGTCTGGAGGCACTCAGGGACCTTGGAGGGAAAATGCTGCACGCCCGTGGGGCCTAGGAGTCCCCGGGCGTGTACTGCCTTGAGAGCAAAGCGACTAAGAACTCCCGGAAAGAGCCGCATGCCTCCCTTTCTGCGCGGCTACTCAGGGCCTAACCTGGAGGCCAGCTCTCACGTTGAGGTTCCCTTTGGCTCTAGAGCCTGCCGTGCGGACGGCCACCGCGGCCGCGGAAGCCCCTGGTTTAGAGAGCGCAAACTCATAATTTTCCCCGAAGCACTCTTCCAGGGCTCACCGGCCCGTCGGGAGCCGGGAATGTCAGGGAGCGTCAAGGCAGGCATGAAGGCCGCCCTCCAAATGGGAAAGCAGGGCTAGTTCCAGCAGGCCCCCGGGTTCATGGGCACACTCAGCGTACATCCCTGTGGTTTCTGGCGAGTCCCGGGAGACACCGGTCACCCTGCGTTTCCTTCCCCGAGTCAACTGATCGAAGGAGGGAGTCCCGCATCCAGCGAACTGTCTCAACCAAGGAAGGCCGTAGCTGCTCCTCTGGGCCTGGGGCTGCCTGCCGTGCCAAAGAAGGAACAGGACTTGAATTGCAGTAAGAACCCAAGCCGCCGTCCTCTAGGAGGCACGGTGCCTTCGGTCAGGGGGTCCCGGACGGAATGCGGAGACGAGGGTTACTCTGAGCGCAGCTCCGATTAGGGCAACGCGTAAGCCCTCCGCGCCACGTGGGATGTGGCAGAACGGTGTTCGTGAACGTGTGCGAGTGCTGAGGAAACCAAGCTGCTCCAGAAGAGAGGGCGGTGCGTTTCCCTACGCTCGGCGTGCACAGAGGGGCTCGAAGGGGCTACGGGCCTGGATGGTGCGTAGCAGACCCAGGTGCGCCTGGGGTTACTCAGTGTTCCTGCCGGGAACAGGGCGCCCCGGCTAGCCTCCCAGGTGTCCAGAAAGCTGTGCTGCCGTTCAAGGTATGCAGAGCAGAGGCCACCGCCTCCTGGAAACTGCAGCACGCCTCCGCTTCTGCACGGCAAACCAGGGCCTTACTTCCAGGCATGGCTTCATGCTGGGTGTGCCGGGAGCCACACAGCACGCTAAGATGCTGACTTTCTCCTCGAGCAGGGTGACTTCAGGCACGAGGGCGGGCCTCGCAGTGTTGCAAGCACAGCGTTCTCTCACGGCAGCTCACACAAGGGCCATGACAGGGTCTTCCTGGGCACTTCGCACCCACCAGCCACGTTGTCCCGAAGGGCGTTCGAGGGCTCTGGAGACGTAGCGCTCCTCAAGGAACGCGCGGTGTGTGGTTGCCCAGCACTCGGCACGCACGGGGGTCCTCCGAGGGAATCAACCAGTGGACCTCGACGTTGCTCAGCCGGCCCACAGGTGTCTGGAGGCACTCAGGGACCTTGGAGGGAAAATGCTGCACGCCCGTGGGGCCTAGGAGTCCCCGGGCGTGTACTGCCTTGAGAGCAAAGCGACTAAGAACTCCCGGAAAGAGCCGCATGCCTCCCTTTCTGCGCGGCTACTCAGGGCCTAACCTGGAGGCCAGCTCTCACGTTGAGGTCCCCTTTGGCTCTAGAGCCTGCCGTGCGGACGGCCACCGCGGCCGCGGAAGCCCCTGGTTTAGAGAGCGCAAACTCATAATTTTCCCCGAAGCACTCTTCCAGGGCTCACCGGCCCGTCGGGAGCCGGGAATGTCAGGGAGCGTCAAGGCAGGCATGAAGGCCGCCCTCCAAATGGGAAAGCAGGGCTAGTTCCAGCAGGCCCCCGGGTTCATGGGCACACTCAGCGTACATCCCTGTGGTTTCTGGCGAGTCCCGGGAGACACCGGTCACCCTGCGTTTCCTTCCCCGAGTCAACTGATCGAAGGAGGGAGTCCCGCATCCAGCGAACTGTCTCAACCAAGGAAGGCCGTAGCTGCTCCTCTGGGCCTGGGGCTGCCTGCCGTGCCAAAGAAGGAACAGGACTTGAATTGCAGTAAGAACCCAAGCCGCCGTCCTCTAGGAGGCACGGTGCCTTCGGTCAGGGGGTCCCGGACGGAATGCGGAGACGAGGGTTACTCTGAGCGCAGCTCCGATTAGGGCAACGCGTAAGCCCTCCGCGCCACGTGGGATGTGGCAGAACGGTGTTCGTGAACGTGTGCGAGTGCTGAGGAAACCAAGCTGCTCCAGAAGAGAGGGCGGTGCGTTTCCCTACGCTCGGCGTGCACAGAGGGGCTCGAAGGGGCTACGGGCCTG
Organism: Lagenorhynchus albirostris; assembly: GCF_949774975.1. Classification (NCBI taxonomy): domain Eukaryota; kingdom Metazoa; phylum Chordata; class Mammalia; order Artiodactyla; family Delphinidae; genus Lagenorhynchus; species Lagenorhynchus albirostris. The sequence goes on along the minus strand of NW_026783283.1, from coordinate 374,787 downwards.
GATGGTGCGTAGCAGACCCAGGTGCGCCTGGGGTTACTCAGTGTTCCTGCCGGGAACAGGGCGCCCCGGCTAGCCTCCCAGGTGTCCAGAAAGCTGTGCTGCCGTTCAAGGTATGCAGAGCAGAGGCCACCGCCTCCTGGAAACTGCAGCACGCCTCCGCTTCTGCACGGCAAACCAGGGCCTTACTTCCAGGCATGGCTTCATGCTGGGTGTGCCGGGAGCCACACAGCACGCTAAGATGCTGACTTTCTCCTCGAGCAGGGTGACTTCAGGCACGAGGGCGGGCCTCGCAGTGTTGCAAGCACAGCGTTCTCTCACGGCAGCTCACACAAGGGCCATGACAGGGTCTTCCTGGGCACTTCGCACCCACCAGCCACGTTGTCCCGAAGGGCGTTCGAGGGCTCTGGAGACGTAGCGCTCCTCAAGGAACGCGCGGTGTGTGGTTGCCCAGCACTCGGCACGCACGGGGGTCCTCCGAGGGAATCAACCAGTGGACCTCGACGTTGCTCAGCCGGCCCACAGGTGTCTGGAGGCACTCAGGGACCTTGGAGGGAAAATGCTGCACGCCCGTGGGGCCTAGGAGTCCCCGGGCGTGTACTGCCTTGAGAGCAAAGCGACTAAGAACTCCCGGAAAGAGCCGCATGCCTCCCTTTCTGCGCGGCTACTCAGGGCCTAACCTGGAGGCCAGCTCTCACGTTGAGGTCCCCTTTGGCTCTAGAGCCTGCCGTGCGGACGGCCACCGCGGCCGCGGAAGCCCCTGGTTTAGAGAGCGCAAACTCATAATTTTCCCCGAAGCACTCTTCCAGGGCTCACCGGCCCGTCGGGAGCCGGGAATGTCAGGGAGCGTCAAGGCAGGCATGAAGGCCGCCCTCCAAATGGGAAAGCAGGGCTAGTTCCAGCAGGCCCCCGGGTTCATGGGCACACTCAGCGTACATCCCTGTGGTTTCTGGCGAGTCCCGGGAGACACCGGTCACCCTGCGTTTCCTTCCCCGAGTCAACTGATCGAAGGAGGGAGTCCCGCATCCAGCGAACTGTCTCAACCAAGGAAGGCCGTAGCTGCTCCTCTGGGCCTGGGGCTGCCTGCCGTGCCAAAGAAGGAACAGGACTTGAATTGCAGTAAGAACCCAAGCCGCCGTCCTCTAGGAGGCACGGTGCCTTCGGTCAGGGGGTCCCGGACGGAATGCGGAGACGAGGGTTACTCTGAGCGCAGCTCCGATTAGGGCAACGCGTAAGCCCTCCGCGCCACGTGGGATGTGGCAGAACGGTGTTCGTGAACGTGTGCGAGTGCTGAGGAAACCAAGCTGCTCCAGAAGAGAGGGCGGTGCGTTTCCCTACGCTCGGCGTGCACAGAGGGGCTCGAAGGGGCTACGGGCCTGGATGGTGCGTAGCAGACCCAGGTGCGCCTGGGGTTACTCAGTGTTCCTGCCGGGAACAGGGCGCCCCGGCTAGCCTCCCAGGTGTCCAGAAAGCTGTGCTGCCGTTCAAGGTATGCAGAGCAGAGGCCACCGCCTCCTGGAAACTGCAGCACGCCTCCGCTTCTGCACGGCAAACCAGGGCCTTACTTCCAGGCATGGCTTCATGCTGGGTGTGCCGGGAGCCACACAGCACGCTAAGATGCTGACTTTCTCCTCGAGCAGGGTGACTTCAGGCACGAGGGCGGGCCTCGCAGTGTTGCAAGCACAGCGTTCTCTCACGGCAGCTCACACAAGGGCCATGACAGGGTCTTCCTGGGCACTTCGCACCCACCAGCCACGTTGTCCCGAAGGGCGTTCGAGGGCTCTGGAGACGTAGCGCTCCTCAAGGAACGCGCGGTGTGTGGTTGCCCAGCACTCGGCACGCACGGGGGTCCTCCGAGGGAATCAACCAGTGGACCTCGACGTTGCTCAGCCGGCCCACAGGTGTCTGGAGGCACTCAGGGACCTTGGAGGGAAAATGCTGCACGCCCGTGGGGCCTAGGAGTCCCCGGGCGTGTACTGCCTTGAGAGCAAAGCGACTAAGAACTCCCGGAAAGAGCCGCATGCCTCCCTTTCTGCGCGGCTACTCAGGGCCTAACCTGGAGGCCAGCTCTCACGTTGAGGTCCCCTTTGGCTCTAGAGCCTGCCGTGCGGACGGCCACCGCGGCCGCGGAAGCCCCTGGTTTAGAGAGCGCAAACTCATAATTTTCCCCGAAGCACTCTTCCAGGGCTCACCGGCCCGTCGGGAGCCGGGAATGTCAGGGAGCGTCAAGGCAGGCATGAAGGCCGCCCTCCAAATGGGAAAGCAGGGCTAGTTCCAGCAGGCCCCCGGGTTCATGGGCACACTCAGCGTACATCCCTGTGGTTTCTGGCGAGTCCCGGGAGACACCGGTCACCCTGCCTTTCCTTCCCCGAGTCAACTGATCGAAGGAGGGAGTCCCGCATCCAGCGAACTGTCTCAACCAAGGAAGGCCGTAGCTGCTCCTCTGGGCCTGGGGCTGCCTGCCGTGCCAAAGAAGGAACAGGACTTGAATTGCAGTAAGAACCCAAGCCGCCGTCCTCTAGGAGGCACGGTGCCTTCGGTCAGGGGGTCCCGGACGGAATGCGGAGACGAGGGTTACTCTGAGCGCAGCTCCGATTAGGGCAACGCGTAAGCCCTCCGCGCCACGTGGGATGTGGCAGAACGGTGTTCGTGAACGTGTGCGAGTGCTGAGGAAACCAAGCTGCTCCAGAAGAGAGGGCAGTGCGTTTCCCTACGCTCGGCGTGCACAGAGGGGCTCTAAGGGGCTACGGGCCTGGATGGTGCGTAGCAGACCCAGGTGCGCCTGGGGTTACTCAGTGTTCCTGCCGGGAACAGGGCGCCCCGGCTAGCCTCCCAGGTGTCCAGAAAGCTGTGCTGCCGTTCAAGGTATGCAGAGCAGAGGCCACCGCCTCCTGGAAACTGCAGCACGCCTCCGCTTCTGCACGGCAAACCAGGGCCTTACTTCCAGGCATGGCTTCATGCTGGGTGTGCCGGGAGCCACACAGCACGCTAAGATGCTGACTTTCTCCTCGAGCAGGGTGACTTCAGGCACGAGGGCGGGCCTCGCAGTGTTGCAAGCACAGCGTTCTCTCACGGCAGCTCACACAAGGGCCATGACAGGGTCTTCCTGGGCACTTCGCACCCACCAGCCACGTTGTCCCGAAGGGCGTTCGAGGGCTCTGGAGACGTAGCGCTCCTCAAGGAACGCGCGGTGTGTGGTTGCCCAGCACTCGGCACGCACGGGGGTCCTCCGAGGGAATCAACCAGTGGACCTCGACGTTGCTCAGCCGGCCCACAGGTGTCTGGAGGCACTCAGGGACCTTGGAGGGAAAATGCTGCACGCCCGTGGGGCCTAGGAGTCCCCGGGCGTGTACTGCCTTGAGAGCAAAGCGACTAAGAACTCCCGGAAAGAGCCGCATGCCTCCCTTTCTGCGCGGCTACTCAGGGCCTAACCTGGAGGCCAGCTCTCACGTTGAGGTCCCCTTTGGCTCTAGAGCCTGCCGTGCGGACGGCCACCGCGGCCGCGGAAGCCCCTGGTTTAGAGAGCGCAAACTCATAATTTTCCCCGAAGCACTCTTCCAGGGCTCACCGGCCCGTCGGGAGCCGGGAATGTCAGGGAGCGTCAAGGCAGGCATGAAGGCCGCCCTCCAAATGGGAAAGCAGGGCTAGTTCCAGCAGGCCCCCGGGTTCATGGGCACACTCAGCGTACATCCCTGTGGTTTCTGGCGAGTCCCGGGAGACACCGGTCACCCTGCGTTTCCTTCCCCGAGTCAACTGATCGAAGGAGGGAGTCCCGCATCCAGCGAACTGTCTCAACCAAGGAAGGCCGTAGCTGCTCCTCTGGGCCTGGGGCTGCCTGCCGTGCCAAAGAAGGAACAGGACTTGAATTGCAGTAAGAACCCAAGCCGCCGTCCTCTAGGAGGCACGGTGCCTTCGGTCAGGGGGTCCCGGACGGAATGCGGAGACGAGGGTTACTCTGAGCGCAGCTCCGATTAGGGCAACGCGTAAGCCCTCCGCGCCATGTGGGATGTGGCAGAACGGTGTTCGTGAACGTGTGCGAGTGCTGAGGAAACCAAGCTGCTCCAGAAGAGAGGGCGGTGCGTTTCCCTACGCTCGGCGTGCACAGAGGGGCTCGAAGGGGCTACGGGCCTGGATGGTGCGTAGCAGACCCAGGTGCGCCTGGGGTTACTCAGTGTTCCTGCCGGGAACAGGGCGCCCCGGCTAGCCTCCCAGGTGTCCAGAAAGCTGTGCTGCCGTTCAAGGTATGCAGAGCAGAGGCCACCGCCTCCTGGAAACTGCAGCACGCCTCCGCTTCTGCACGGCAAACCAGGGCCTTACTTCCAGGCATGGCTTCATGCTGGGTGTGCCGGGAGCCACACAGCACGCTAAGATGCTGACTTTCTCCTCGAGCAGGGTGACTTCAGGCACGAGGGCGGGCCTCGCAGTGTTGCAAGCACAGCGTTCTCTCACGGCAGCTCACACAAGGGCCATGACAGGGTCTTCCTGGGCACTTCGCACCCACCAGCCACGTTGTCCCGAAGGGCGTTCGAGGGCTCTGGAGACGTAGCGCTCCTCAAGGAACGCGCGGTGTGTGGTTGCCCAGCACTCGGCACGCACGGGGGTCCTCCGAGGGAATCAACCAGTGGACCTCGACGTTGCTCAGCCGGCCCACAGGTGTCTGGAGGCACTCAGGGACCTTGGAGGGAAAATGCTGCACGCCCGTGGGGCCTAGGAGTCCCCGGGCGTGTACTGCCTTGAGAGCAAAGCGACTAAGAACTCCCGGAAAGAGCCGCATGCCTCCCTTTCTGCGCGGCTACTCAGGGCCTAACCTGGAGGCCAGCTCTCACGTTGAGGTCCCCTTTGGCTCTAGAGCCTGCCGTGCGGACGGCCACCGCGGCCGCGGAAGCCCCTGGTTTAGAGAGCGCAAACTCATAATTTTCCCCGAAGCACTCTTCCAGGGCTCACCGGCCCGTCGGGAGCCGGGAATGTCAGGGAGCGTCAAGGCAGGCATGAAGGCCGCCCTCCAAATGGGAAAGCAGGGCTAGTTCCAGCAGGCCCCCGGGTTCATGGGCACACTCAGCGTACATCCCTGTGGTTTCTGGCGAGTCCCGGGAGACACCGGTCACCCTGCGTTTCCTTCCCCGAGTCAACTGATCGAAGGAGGGAGTCCCGCATCCAGCGAACTGTCTCAACCAAGGAAGGCCGTAGCTGCTCCTCTGGGCCTGGGGCTGCCTGCCGTGCCAAAGAAGGAACAGGACTTGAATTGCAGTAAGAACCCAAGCCGCCGTCCTCTAGGAGGCACGGTGCCTTCGGTCAGGGGGTCCCGGACGGAATGCGGAGACGAGGGTTACTCTGAGCGCAGCTCCGATTAGGGCAACGCGTAAGCCCTCCGCGCCATGTGGGATGTGGCAGAACGGTGTTCGTGAACGTGTGCGAGTGCTGAGGAAACCAAGCTGCTCCAGAAGAGAGGGCGGTGCGTTTCCCTACGCTCGGCGTGCACAGAGGGGCTCGAAGGGGCTACGGGCCTGGATGGTGCGTAGCAGACCCAGGTGCGCCTGGGGTTACTCAGTGTTCCTGCCGGGAACAGGGCGCCCCGGCTAGCCTCCCAGGTGTCCAGAAAGCTGTGCTGCCGTTCAAGGTATGCAGAGCAGAGGCCACCGCCTCCTGGAAACTGCAGCACGCCTCCGCTTCTGCACGGCAAACCAGGGCCTTACTTCCAGGCATGGCTTCATGCTGGGTGTGCCGGGAGCCACACAGCACGCTAAGATGCTGACTTTCTCCTCGAGCAGGGTGACTTCAGGCACGAGGGCGGGCCTCGCAGTGTTGCAAGCACAGCGTTCTCTCACGGCAGCTCACACAAGGGCCATGACAGGGTCTTCCTGGGCACTTCGCACCCACCAGCCACGTTGTCCCGAAGGGCGTTCGAGGGCTCTGGAGACGTAGCGCTCCTCAAGGAACGCGCGGTGTGTGGTTGCCCAGCACTCGGCACGCACGGGGGTCCTCCGAGGGAATCAACCAGTGGACCTCGACGTTGCTCAGCCGGCCCACAGGTGTCTGGAGGCACTCAGGGACCTTGGAGGGAAAATGCTGCACGCCCGTGGGGCCTAGGAGTCCCCGGGCGTGTACTGCCTTGAGAGCAAAGCGACTAAGAACTCCCGGAAAGAGCCGCATGCCTCCCTTTCTGCGCGGCTACTCAGGGCCTAACCTGGAGGCCAGCTCTCACGTTGAGGTCCCCTTTGGCTCTAGAGCCTGCCGTGCGGACGGCCACCGCGGCCGCGGAAGCCCCTGGTTTAGAGAGCGCAAACTCATAATTTTCCCCGAAGCACTCTTCCAGGGCTCACCGGCCCGTCGGGAGCCGGGAATGTCAGGGAGCGTCAAGGCAGGCATGAAGGCCGCCCTCCAAATGGGAAAGCAGGGCTAGTTCCAGCAGGCCCCCGGGTTCATGGGCACACTCAGCGTACATCCCTGTGGTTTCTGGCGAGTCCCGGGAGACACCGGTCACCCTGCGTTTCCTTCCCCGAGTCAACTGATCGAAGGAGGGAGTCCCGCATCCAGCGAACTGTCTCAACCAAGGAAGGCCGTAGCTGCTCCTCTGGGCCTGGGGCTGCCTGCCGTGCCAAAGAAGGAACAGGACTTGAATTGCAGTAAGAACCCAAGCCGCCGTCCTCTAGGAGGCACGGTGCCTTCGGTCAGGGGGTCCCGGACGGAATGCGGAGACGAGGGTTACTCTGAGCGCAGCTCCGATTAGGGCAACGCGTAAGCCCTCCGCGCCATGTGGGATGTGGCAGAACGGTGTTCGTGAACGTGTGCGAGTGCTGAGGAAACCAAGCTGCTCCAGAAGAGAGGGCGGTGCGTTTCCCTACGCTCGGCGTGCACAGAGGGGCTCGAAGGGGCTACGGGCCTGGATGGTGCGTAGCAGACCCAGGTGCGCCTGGGGTTACTCAGTGTTCCTGCCGGGAACAGGGCGCCCCGGCTAGCCTCCCAGGTGTCCAGAAAGCTGTGCTGCCGTTCAAGGTATGCAGAGCAGAGGCCACCGACTCCTGGAAACTGCAGCACGCCTCCGCTTCTGCACGGCAAACCAGGGCCTTACTTCCAGGCATGGCTTCATGCTGGGTGTGCCGGGAGCCACACAGCACGCTAAGATGCTGACTTTCTCCTCGAGCAGGGTGACTTCAGGCACGAGGGCGGGCCTCGCAGTGTTGCAAGCACAGCGTTCTCTCACGGCAGCTCACACAAGGGCCATGACAGGGTCTTCCTGGGCACTTCGCACCCACCAGCCACGTTGTCCCGAAGGGCGTTCGAGGGCTCTGGAGACGTAGCGCTCCTCAAGGAACGCGCGGTGTGTGGTTGCCCAGCACTCGGCACGCACGGGGGTCCTCCGAGGGAATCAACCAGTGGACCTCGACGTTGCTCAGCCGGCCCACAGGTGTCTGGAGGCACTCAGGGACCTTGGAGGGAAAATGCTGCACGCCCGTGGGGCCTAGGAGTCCCCGGGCGTGTACTGCCTTGAGAGCAAAGCGACTAAGAACTCCCGGAAAGAGCCGCATGCCTCCCTTTCTGCGCGGCTACTCAGGGCCTAACCTGGAGGCCAGCTCTCACGTTGAGGTTCCCTTTGGCTCTAGAGCCTGCCGTGCGGACGGCCACCGCGGCCGCGGAAGCCCCTGGTTTAGAGAGCGCAAACTCATAATTTTCCCCGAAGCACTCTTCCAGGGCTCACCGGCCCGTCGGGAGCCGGGAATGTCAGGGAGCGTCAAGGCAGGCATGAAGGCCGCCCTCCAAATGGGAAAGCAGGGCTAGTTCCAGCAGGCCCCCGGGTTCATGGGCACACTCAGCGTACATCCCTGTGGTTTCTGGCGAGTCCCGGGAGACACCGGTCACCCTGCGTTTCCTTCCCCGAGTCAACTGATCGAAGGAGGGAGTCCCGCATCCAGCGAACTGTCTCAACCAAGGAAGGCCGTAGCTGCTCCTCTGGGCCTGGGGCTGCCTGCCGTGCCAAAGAAGGAACAGGACTTGAATTGCAGTAAGAACCCAAGCCGCCGTCCTCTAGGAGGCACGGTGCCTTCGGTCAGGGGGTCCCGGACGGAATGCGGAGACGAGGGTTACTCTGAGCGCAGCTCCGATTAGGGCAACGCGTAAGCCCTCCGCGCCACGTGGGATGTGGCAGAACGGTGTTCGTGAACGTGTGCGAGTGCTGAGGAAACCAAGCTGCTCCAGAAGAGAGGGCGGTGCGTTTCCCTACGCTCGGCGTGCACAGAGGGGCTCTAAGGGGCTACGGGCCTGGATGGTGCGTAGCAGACCCAGGTGCGCCTGGGGTTACTCAGTGTTCCTGCCGGGAACAGGGCGCCCCGGCTAGCCTCCCAGGTGTCCAGAAAGCTGTGCTGCCGTTCAAGGTATGCAGAGCAGAGGCCACCGCCTCCTGGAAACTGCAGCACGCCTCCGCTTCTGCACGGCAAACCAGGGCCTTACTTCCAGGCATGGCTTCATGCTGGGTGTGCCGGGAGCCACACAGCACGCTAAGATGCTGACTTTCTCCTCGAGCAGGGTGACTTCAGGCACGAGGGCGGGCCTCGCAGTGTTGCAAGCACAGCGTTCTCTCACGGCAGCTCACACAAGGGCCATGACAGGGTCTTCCTGGGCACTTCGCACCCACCAGCCACGTTGTCCCGAAGGGCGTTCGAGGGCTCTGGAGACGTAGCGCTCCTCAAGGAACGCGCGGTGTGTGGTTGCCCAGCACTCGGCACGCACGGGGGTCCTCCGAGGGAATCAACCAGTGGACCTCGACGTTGCTCAGCCGGCCCACAGGTGTCTGGAGGCACTCAGGGACCTTGGAGGGAAAATGCTGCACGCCCGTGGGGCCTAGGAGTCCCCGGGCGTGTACTGCCTTGAGAGCAAAGCGACTAAGAACTCCCGGAAAGAGCCGCATGCCTCCCTTTCTGCGCGGCTACTCAGGGCCTAACCTGGAGGCCAGCTCTCACGTTGAGGTCCCCTTTGGCTCTAGAGCCTGCCGTGCGGACGGCCACCGCGGCCGCGGAAGCCCCTGGTTTAGAGAGCGCAAACTCATAATTTTCCCCGAAGCACTCTTCCAGGGCTCACCGGCCCGTCGGGAGCCGGGAATGTCAGGGAGCGTCAAGGCAGGCATGAAGGCCGCCCTCCAAATGGGAAAGCAGGGCTAGTTCCAGCAGGCCCCCGGGTTCATGGGCACACTCAGCGTACATCCCTGTGGTTTCTGGCGAGTCCCGGGAGACACCGGTCACCCTGCGTTTCCTTCCCCGAGTCAACTGATCGAAGGAGGGAGTCCCGCATCCAGCGAACTGTCTCAACCAAGGAAGGCCGTAGCTGCTCCTCTGGGCCTGGGGCTGCCTGCCGTGCCAAAGAAGGAACAGGACTTGAATTGCAGTAAGAACCCAAGCCGCCGTCCTCTAGGAGGCACGGTGCCTTCGGTCAGGGGGTCCCGGACGGAATGCGGAGACGAGGGTTACTCTGAGCGCAGCTCCGATTAGGGCAACGCGTAAGCCCTCCGCGCCACGTGGGATGTGGCAGAACGGTGTTCGTGAACGTGTGCGAGTGCTGAGGAAACCAAGCTGCTCCAGAAGAGAGGGCGGTGCGTTTCCCTACGCTCGGCGTGCACAGAGGGGCTCGAAGGGGCTACGGGCCTGGATGGTGCGTAGCAGACCCAGGTGCGCCTGGGGTTACTCAGTGTTCCTGCCGGGAACAGGGCGCCCCGGCTAGCCTCCCAGGTGTCCAGAAAGCTGTGCTGCCGTTCAAGGTATGCAGAGCAGAGGCCACCGCCTCCTGGAAACTGCAGCACGCCTCCGCTTCTGCACGGCAAACCAGGGCCTTACTTCCAGGCATGGCTTCATGCTGGGTGTGCCGGGAGCCACACAGCACGCTAAGATGCTGACTTTCTCCTCGAGCAGGGTGACTTCAGGCACGAGGGCGGGCCTCGCAGTGTTGCAAGCACAGCGTTCTCTCACGGCAGCTCACACAAGGGCCATGACAGGGTCTTCCTGGGCACTTCGCACCCACCAGCCACGTTGTCCCGAAGGGCGTTCGAGGGCTCTGGAGACGTAGCGCTCCTCAAGGAACGCGCGGTGTGTGGTTGCCCAGCACTCGGCACGCACGGGGGTCCTCCGAGGGAATCAACCAGTGGACCTCGACGTTGCTCAGCCGGCCCACAGGTGTCTGGAGGCACTCAGGGACCTTGGAGGGAAAATGCTGCACGCCCGTGGGGCCTAGGAGTCCCCGGGCGTGTACTGCCTTGAGAGCAAAGCGACTAAGAACTCCCGGAAAGAGCCGCATGCCTCCCTTTCTGCGCGGCTACTCAGGGCCTAACCTGGAGGCCAGCTCTCACGTTGAGGTCCCCTTTGGCTCTAGAGCCTGCCGTGCGGACGGCCACCGCGGCCGCGGAAGCCCCTGGTTTAGAGAGCGCAAACTCATAATTTTCCCCGAAGCACTCTTCCAGGGCTCACCGGCCCGTCGGGAGCCGGGAATGTCAGGGAGCGTCAAGGCAGGCATGAAGGCCGCCCTCCAAATGGGAAAGCAGGGCTAGTTCCAGCAGGCCCCCGGGTTCATGGGCACACTCAGCGTACATCCCTGTGGTTTCTGGCGAGTCCCGGGAGACACCGGTCACCCTGCGTTTCCTTCCCCGAGTCAACTGATCGAAGGAGGGAGTCCCGCATCCAGCGAACTGTCTCAACCAAGGAAGGCCGTAGCTGCTCCTCTGGGCCTGGGGCTGCCTGCCGTGCCAAAGAAGGAACAGGACTTGAATTGCAGTAAGAACCCAAGCCGCCGTCCTCTAGGAGGCACGGTGCCTTCGGTCAGGGGGTCCCGGACGGAATGCGGAGACGAGGGTTACTCTGAGCGCAGCTCCGATTAGGGCAACGCGTAAGCCCTCCGCGCCACGTGGGATGTGGCAGAACGGTGTTCGTGAACGTGTGCGAGTGCTGAGGAAACCAAGCTGCTCCAGAAGAGAGGGCGGTGCGTTTCCCTACGCTCGGCGTGCACAGAGGGGCTCGAAGGGGCTACGGGCCTGGATGGTGCGTAGCAGACCCAGGTGCGCCTGGGGTTACTCAGTGTTCCTGCCGGGAACAGGGCGCCCCGGCTAGCCTCCCAGGTGTCCAGAAAGCTGTGCTGCCGTTCAAGGTATGCAGAGCAGAGGCCACCGCCTCCTGGAAACTGCAGCACGCCTCCGCTTCTGCACGGCAAACCAGGGCCTTACTTCCAGGCATGGCTTCATGCTGGGTGTGCCGGGAGCCACACAGCACGCTAAGATGCTGACTTTCTCCTCGAGCAGGGTGACTTCAGGCACGAGGGCGGGCCTCGCAGTGTTGCAAGCACAGCGTTCTCTCACGGCAGCTCACACAAGGGCCATGACAGGGTCTTCCTGGGCACTTCGCACCCACCAGCCACGTTGTCCCGAAGGGCGTTCGAGGGCTCTGGAGACGTAGCGCTCCTCAAGGAACGCGCGGTGTGTGGTTGCCCAGCACTCGGCACGCACGGGGGTCCTCCGAGGGAATCAACCAGTGGACCTCGACGTTGCTCAGCCGGCCCACAGGTGTCTGGAGGCACTCAGGGACCTTGGAGGGAAAATGCTGCACGCCCGTGGGGCCTAGGAGTCCCCGGGCGTGTACTGCCTTGAGAGCAAAGCGACTAAGAACTCCCGGAAAGAGCCGCATGCCTCCCTTTCTGCGCGGCTACTCAGGGCCTAACCTGGAGGCCAGCTCTCACGTTGAGGTCCCCTTTGGCTCTAGAGCCTGCCGTGCGGACGGCCACCGCGGCCGCGGAAGCCCCTGGTTTAGAGAGCGCAAACTCATAATTTTCCCCGAAGCACTCTTCCAGGGCTCACCGGCCCGTCGGGAGCCGGGAATGTCAGGGAGCGTCAAGGCAGGCATGAAGGCCGCCCTCCAAATGGGAAAGCAGGGCTAGTTCCAGCAGGCCCCCGGGTTCATGGGCACACTCAGCGTACATCCCTGTGGTTTCTGGCGAGTCCCGGGAGACACCGGTCACCCTGCGTTTCCTTCCCCGAGTCAACTGATCGAAGGAGGGAGTCCCGCATCCAGCGAACTGTCTCAACCAAGGAAGGCCGTAGCTGCTCCTCTGGGCCTGGGGCTGCCTGCCGTGCCAAAGAAGGAACAGGACTTGAATTGCAGTAAGAACCCAAGCCGCCGTCCTCTAGGAGGCACGGTGCCTTCGGTCAGGGGATCCCGGACGGAATGCGGAGACGAGGGTTACTCTGAGCGCAGCTCCGATTAGGGCAACGCGTAAGCCCTCCGCGCCACGTGGGATGTGGCAGAACGGTGTTCGTGAACGTGTGCGAGTGCTGAGGAAACCAAGCTGCTCCAGAAGAGAGGGCGGTGCGTTTCCCTACGCTCGGCGTGCACAGAGGGGCTCGAAGGGGCTACGGGCCTGGATGGTGCGTAGCAGACCCAGGTGCGCCTGGGGTTACTCAGTGTTCCTGCCGGGAACAGGGCGCCCCGGCTAGCCTCCCAGGTGTCCAGAAAGCTGTGCTGCCGTTCAAGGTATGCAGAGCAGAGGCCACCGACTCCTGGAAACTGCAGCACGCCTCCGCTTCTGCACGGCAAACCAGGGCCTTACTTCCAGGCATGGCTTCATGCTGGGTGTGCCGGGAGCCACACAGCACGCTAAGATGCTGACTTTCTCCTCGAGCAGGGTGACTTCAGGCACGAGGGCGGGCCTCGCAGTGTTGCAAGCACAGCGTTCTCTCACGGCAGCTCACACAAGGGCCATGACAGGGTCTTCCTGGGCACTTCGCACCCACCAGCCACGTTGTCCCGAAGGGCGTTCGAGGGCTCTGGAGACGTAGCGCTCCTCAAGGAACGCGCGGTGTGTGGTTGCCCAGCACTCGGCACGCACGGGGGTCCTCCGAGGGAATCAACCAGTGGACCTCGACGTTGCTCAGCCGGCCCACAGGTGTCTGGAGGCACTCAGGGACCTTGGAGGGAAAATGCTGCACGCCCGTGGGGCCTAGGAGTCCCCGGGCGTGTACTGCCTTGAGAGCAAAGCGACTAAGAACTCCCGGAAAGAGCCGCATGCCTCCCTTTCTGCGCGGCTACTCAGGGCCTAACCTGGAGGCCAGCTCTCACGTTGAGGTCCCCTTTGGCTCTAGAGCCTGCCGTGCGGACGGCCACCGCGGCCGCGGAAGCCCCTGGTTTAGAGAGCGCAAACTCATAATTTTCCCCGAAGCACTCTTCCAGGGCTCACCGGCCCGTCGGGAGCCGGGAATGTCAGGGAGCGTCAAGGCAGGCATGAAGGCCGCCCTCCAAATGGGAAAGCAGGGCTAGTTCCAGCAGGCCCCCGGGTTCATGGGCACACTCAGCGTACATCCCTGTGGTTTCTGGCGAGTCCCGGGAGACACCGGTCACCCTGCGTTTCCTTCCCCGAGTCAACTGATCGAAGGAGGGAGTCCCGCATCCAGCGAACTGTCTCAACCAAGGAAGGCCGTAGCTGCTCCTCTGGGCCTGGGGCTGCCTGCCGTGCCAAAGAAGGAACAGGACTTGAATTGCAGTAAGAACCCAAGCCGCCGTCCTCTAGGAGGCACGGTGCCTTCGGTCAGGGGGTCCCGGACGGAATGCGGAGACGAGGGTTACTCTGAGCGCAGCTCCGATTAGGGCAACGCGTAAGCCCTCCGCGCCACGTGGGATGTGGCAGAACGGTGTTCGTGAACGTGTGCGAGTGCTGAGGAAACCAAGCTGCTCCAGAAGAGAGGGCGGTGCGTTTCCCTACGCTCGGCGTGCACAGAGGGGCTCTAAGGGGCTACGGGCCTGGATGGTGCGTAGCAGACCCAGGTGCGCCTGGGGTTACTCAGTGTTCCTGCCGGGAACAGGGCGCCCCGGCTAGCCTCCCAGGTGTCCAGAAAGCTGTGCTGCCGTTCAAGGTATGCAGAGCAGAGGCCACCGCCTCCTGGAAACTGCAGCACGCCTCCGCTTCTGCACGGCAAACCAGGGCCTTACTTCCAGGCATGGCTTCATGCTGGGTGTGCCGGGAGCCACACAGCACGCTAAGATGCTGACTTTCTCCTCGAGCAGGGTGACTTCAGGCACGAGGGCGGGCCTCGCAGTGTTGCAAGCACAGCGTTCTCTCACGGCAGCTCACACAAGGGCCATGACAGGGTCTTCCTGGGCACTTCGCACCCACCAGCCACGTTGTCCCGAAGGGCGTTCGAGGGCTCTGGAGACGTAGCGCTCCTCAAGGAACGCGCGGTGTGTGGTTGCCCAGCACTCGGCACGCACGGGGGTCCTCCGAGGGAATCAACCAGTGGACCTCGACGTTGCTCAGCCGGCCCACAGGTGTCTGGAGGCACTCAGGGACCTTGGAGGGAAAATGCTGCACGCCCGTGGGGCCTAGGAGTCCCCGGGCGTGTACTGCCTTGAGAGCAAAGCGACTAAGAACTCCCGGAAAGAGCCGCATGCCTCCCTTTCTGCGCGGCTACTCAGGGCCTAACCTGGAGGCCAGCTCTCACGTTGAGGTCCCCTTTGGCTCTAGAGCCTGCCGTGCGGACGGCCACCGCGGCCGCGGAAGCCCCTGGTTTAGAGAGCGCAAACTCATAATTTTCCCCGAAGCACTCTTCCAGGGCTCACCGGCCCGTCGGGAGCCGGGAATGTCAGGGAGCGTCAAGGCAGGCATGAAGGCCGCCCTCCAAATGGGAAAGCAGGGCTAGTTCCAGCAGGCCCCCGGGTTCATGGGCACACTCAGCGTACATCCCTGTGGTTTCTGGCGAGTCCCGGGAGACACCGGTCACCCTGCGTTTCCTTCCCCGAGTCAACTGATCGAAGGAGGGAGTCCCGCATCCAGCGAACTGTCTCAACCAAGGAAGGCCGTAGCTGCTCCTCTGGGCCTGGGGCTGCCTGCCGTGCCAAAGAAGGAACAGGACTTGAATTGCAGTAAGAACCCAAGCCGCCGTCCTCTAGGAGGCACGGTGCCTTCGGTCAGGGGGTCCCGGACGGAATGCGGAGACGAGGGTTACTCTGAGCGCAGCTCCGATTAGGGCAACGCGTAAGCCCTCCGCGCCACGTGGGATGTGGCAGAACGGTGTTCGTGAACGTGTGCGAGTGCTGAGGAAACCAAGCTGCTCCAGAAGAGAGGGCGGTGCGTTTCCCTACGCTCGGCGTGCACAGAGGGGCTCGAAGGGGCTACGGGCCTGGATGGTGCGTAGCAGACCCAGGTGCGCCTGGGGTTACTCAGTGTTCCTGCCGGGAACAGGGCGCCCCGGCTAGCCTCCCAGGTGTCCAGAAAGCTGTGCTGCCGTTCAAGGTATGCAGAGCAGAGGCCACCGCCTCCTGGAAACTGCAGCACGCCTCCGCTTCTGCACGGCAAACCAGGGCCTTACTTCCAGGCATGGCTTCATGCTGGGTGTGCCGGGAGCCACACAGCACGCTAAGATGCTGACTTTCTCCTCGAGCAGGGTGACTTCAGGCACGAGGGCGGGCCTCGCAGTGTTGCAAGCACAGCGTTCTCTCACGGCAGCTCACACAAGGGCCATGACAGGGTCTTCCTGGGCACTTCGCACCCACCAGCCACGTTGTCCCGAAGGGCGTTCGAGGGCTCTGGAGACGTAGCGCTCCTCAAGGAACGCGCGGTGTGTGGTTGCCCAGCACTCGGCACGCACGGGGGTCCTCCGAGGGAATCAACCAGTGGACCTCGACGTTGCTCAGCCGGCCCACAGGTGTCTGGAGGCACTCAGGGACCTTGGAGGGAAAATGCTGCACGCCCGTGGGGCCTAGGAGTCCCCGGGCGTGTACTGCCTTGAGAGCAAAGCGACTAAGAACTCCCGGAAAGAGCCGCATGCCTCCCTTTCTGCGCGGCTACTCAGGGCCTAACCTGGAGGCCAGCTCTCACGTTGAGGTCCCCTTTGGCTCTAGAGCCTGCCGTGCGGACGGCCACCGCGGCCGCGGAAGCCCCTGGTTTAGAGAGCGCAAACTCATAATTTTCCCCGAAGCACTCTTCCAGGGCTCACCGGCCCGTCGGGAGCCGGGAATGTCAGGGAGCGTCAAGGCAGGCATGAAGGCCGCCCTCCAAATGGGAAAGCAGGGCTAGTTCCAGCAGGCCCCCGGGTTCATGGGCACACTCAGCGTACATCCCTGTGGTTTCTGGCGAGTCCCGGGAGACACCGGTCACCCTGCGTTTCCTTCCCCGAGTCAACTGATCGAAGGAGGGAGTCCCGCATCCAGCGAACTGTCTCAACCAAGGAAGGCCGTAGCTGCTCCTCTGGGCCTGGGGCTGCCTGCCGTGCCAAAGAAGGAACAGGACTTGAATTGCAGTAAGAACCCAAGCCGCCGTCCTCTAGGAGGCACGGTGCCTTCGGTCAGGGGGTCCCGGACGGAATGCGGAGACGAGGGTTACTCTGAGCGCAGCTCCGATTAGGGCAACGCGTAAGCCCTCCGCGCCACGTGGGATGTGGCAGAACGGTGTTCGTGAACGTGTGCGAGTGCTGAGGAAACCAAGCTGCTCCAGAAGAGAGGGCGGTGCGTTTCCCTACGCTCGGCGTGCACAGAGGGGCTCGAAGGGGCTACGGGCCTGGATGGTGCGTAGCAGACCCAGGTGCGCCTGGGGTTACTCAGTGTTCCTGCCGGGAACAGGGCGCCCCGGCTAGCCTCCCAGGTGTCCAGAAAGCTGTGCTGCCGTTCAAGGTATGCAGAGCAGAGGCCACCGCCTCCTGGAAACTGCAGCACGCCTCCGCTTCTGCACGGCAAACCAGGGCCTTACTTCCAGGCATGGCTTCATGCTGGGTGTGCCGGGAGCCACACAGCACGCTAAGATGCTGACTTTCTCCTCGAGCAGGGTGACTTCAGGCACGAGGGCGGGCCTCGCAGTGTTGCAAGCACAGCGTTCTCTCACGGCAGCTCACACAAGGGCCATGACAGGGTCTTCCTGGGCACTTCGCACCCACCAGCCACGTTGTCCCGAAGGGCGTTCGAGGGCTCTGGAGACGTAGCGCTCCTCAAGGAACGCGCGGTGTGTGGTTGCCCAGCACTCGGCACGCACGGGGGTCCTCCGAGGGAATCAACCAGTGGACCTCGACGTTGCTCAGCCGGCCCACAGGTGTCTGGAGGCACTCAGGGACCTTGGAGGGAAAATGCTGCACGCCCGTGGGGCCTAGGAGTCCCCGGGCGTGTACTGCCTTGAGAGCAAAGCGACTAAGAACTCCCGGAAAGAGCCGCATGCCTCCCTTTCTGCGCGGCTACTCAGGGCCTAACCTGGAGGCCAGCTCTCACGTTGAGGTCCCCTTTGGCTCTAGAGCCTGCCGTGCGGACGGCCACCGCGGCCGCGGAAGCCCCTGGTTTAGAGAGCGCAAACTCATAATTTTCCCCGAAGCACTCTTCCAGGGCTCACCGGCCCGTCGGGAGCCGGGAATGTCAGGGAGCGTCAAGGCAGGCATGAAGGCCGCCCTCCAAATGGGAAAGCAGGGCTAGTTCCAGCAGGCCCCCGGGTTCATGGGCACACTCAGCGTACATCCCTGTGGTTTCTGGCGAGTCCCGGGAGACACCGGTCACCCTGCGTTTCCTTCCCCGAGTCAACTGATCGAAGGAGGGAGTCCCGCATCCAGCGAACTGTCTCAACCAAGGAAGGCCGTAGCTGCTCCTCTGGGCCTGGGGCTGCCTGCCGTGCCAAAGAAGGAACAGGACTTGAATTGCAGTAAGAACCCAAGCCGCCGTCCTCTAGGAGGCACGGTGCCTTCGGTCAGGGGGTCCCGGACGGAATGCGGAGACGAGGGTTACTCTGAGCGCAGCTCCGATTAGGGCAACGCGTAAGCCCTCCGCGCCACGTGGGATGTGGCAGAACGGTGTTCGTGAACGTGTGCGAGTGCTGAGGAAACCAAGCTGCTCCAGAAGAGAGGGCGGTGCGTTTCCCTACGCTCGGCGTGCACAGAGGGGCTCTAAGGGGCTACGGGCCTGGATGGTGCGTAGCAGACCCAGGTGCGCCTGGGGTTACTCAGTGTTCCTGCCGGGAACAGGGCGCCCCGGCTAGCCTCCCAGGTGTCCAGAAAGCTGTGCTGCCGTTCAAGGTATGCAGAGCAGAGGCCACCGCCTCCTGGAAACTGCAGCACGCCTCCGCTTCTGCACGGCAAACCAGGGCCTTACTTCCAGGCATGGCTTCATGCTGGGTGTGCCGGGAGCCACACAGCACGCTAAGATGCTGACTTTCTCCTCGAGCAGGGTGACTTCAGGCACGAGGGCGGGCCTCGCAGTGTTGCAAGCACAGCGTTCTCTCACGGCAGCTCACACAAGGGCCATGACAGGGTCTTCCTGGGCACTTCGCACCCACCAGCCACGTTGTCCCGAAGGGCGTTCGAGGGCTCTGGAGACGTAGCGCTCCTCAAGGAACGCGCGGTGTGTGGTTGCCCAGCACTCGGCACGCACGGGGGTCCTCCGAGGGAATCAACCAGTGGACCTCGACGTTGCTCAGCCGGCCCACAGGTGTCTGGAGGCACTCAGGGACCTTGGAGGGAAAATGCTGCACGCCCGTGGGGCCTAGGAGTCCCCGGGCGTGTACTGCCTTGAGAGCAAAGCGACTAAGAACTCCCGGAAAGAGCCGCATGCCTCCCTTTCTGCGCGGCTACTCAGGGCCTAACCTGGAGGCCAGCTCTCACGTTGAGGTCCCCTTTGGCTCTAGAGCCTGCCGTGCGGACGGCCACCGCGGCCGCGGAAGCCCCTGGTTTAGAGAGCACAAACTCATAATTTTCCCCGAAGCACTCTTCCAGGGCTCACCGGCCCGTCGGGAGCCGGGAATGTCAGGGAGCGTCAAGGCAGGCATGAAGGCCGCCCTCCAAATGGGAAAGCAGGGCTAGTTCCAGCAGGCCCCCGGGTTCATGGGCACACTCAGCGTACATCCCTGTGGTTTCTGGCGAGTCCCGGGAGACACCGGTCACCCTGCGTTTCCTTCCCCGAGTCAACTGATCGAAGGAGGGAGTCCCGCATCCAGCGAACTGTCTCAACCAAGGAAGGCCGTAGCTGCTCCTCTGGGCCTGGGGCTGCCTGCCGTGCCAAAGAAGGAACAGGACTTGAATTGCAGTAAGAACCCAAGCCGCCGTCCTCTAGGAGGCACGGTGCCTTCGGTCAGGGGGTCCCGGACGGAATGCGGAGACGAGGGTTACTCTGAGCGCAGCTCCGATTAGGGCAACGCGTAAGCCCTCCGCGCCACGTGGGATGTGGCAGAACGGTGTTCGTGAACGTGTGCGAGTGCTGAGGAAACCAAGCTGCTCCAGAAGAGAGGGCGGTGCGTTTCCCTACGCTCGGCGTGCACAGAGGGGCTCGAAGGGGCTACGGGCCTGGATGGTGCGTAGCAGACCCAGGTGCGCCTGGGGTTACTCAGTGTTCCTGCCGGGAACAGGGCGCCCCGGCTAGCCTCCCAGGTGTCCAGAAAGCTGTGCTGCCGTTCAAGGTATGCAGAGCAGAGGCCACCGCCTCCTGGAAACTGCAGCACGCCTCCGCTTCTGCACGGCAAACCAGGGCCTTACTTCCAGGCATGGCTTCATGCTGGGTGTGCCGGGAGCCACACAGCACGCTAAGATGCTGACTTTCTCCTCGAGCAGGGTGACTTCAGGCACGAGGGCGGGCCTCGCAGTGTTGCAAGCACAGCGTTCTCTCACGGCAGCTCACACAAGGGCCATGACAGGGTCTTCCTGGGCACTTCGCACCCACCAGCCACGTTGTCCCGAAGGGCGTTCGAGGGCTCTGGAGACGTAGCGCTCCTCAAGGAACGCGCGGTGTGTGGTTGCCCAGCACTCGGCACGCACGGGGGTCCTCCGAGGGAATCAACCAGTGGACCTCGACGTTGCTCAGCCGGCCCACAGGTGTCTGGAGGCACTCAGGGACCTTGGAGGGAAAATGCTGCACGCCCGTGGGGCCTAGGAGTCCCCGGGCGTGTACTGCCTTGAGAGCAAAGCGACTAAGAACTCCCGGAAAGAGCCGCATGCCTCCCTTTCTGCGCGGCTACTCAGGGCCTAACCTGGAGGCCAGCTCTCACGTTGAGGTCCCCTTTGGCTCTAGAGCCTGCCGTGCGGACGGCCACCGCGGCCGCGGAAGCCCCTGGTTTAGAGAGCGCAAACTCATAATTTTCCCCGAAGCACTCTTCCAGGGCTCACCGGCCCGTCGGGAGCCGGGAATGTCAGGGAGCGTCAAGGCAGGCATGAAGGCCGCCCTCCAAATGGGAAAGCAGGGCTAGTTCCAGCAGGCCCCCGGGTTCATGGGCACACTCAGCGTACATCCCTGTGGTTTCTGGCGAGTCCCGGGAGACACCGGTCACCCTGCGTTTCCTTCCCCGAGTCAACTGATCGAAGGAGGGAGTCCCGCATCCAGCGAACTGTCTCAACCAAGGAAGGCCGTAGCTGCTCCTCTGGGCCTGGGGCTGCCTGCCGTGCCAAAGAAGGAACAGGACTTGAATTGCAGTAAGAACCCAAGCCGCCGTCCTCTAGGAGGCACGGTGCCTTCGGTCAGGGGGTCCCGGACGGAATGCGGAGACGAGGGTTACTCTGAGCGCAGCTCCGATTAGGGCAACGCGTAGGCCCTCCGCGCCACGTTTGATGTGGCAGAACGGTGTTCGTGAACGTGTGCGAGTGCTGAGGAAACCAAGCTGCTCCAGAAGAGAGGGCGGTGCGTTTCCCTACGCTCGGCGTGCACAGAGGGGCTCTAAGGGGCTACGGGCCTGGATGGTGCGTAGCAGACCCAGGTGCGCCTGGGGTTACTCAGTGTTCCTGCCGGGAACAGGGCGCCCCGGCTAGCCTCCCAGGTGTCCAGAAAGCTGTGCTGCCGTTCAAGGTATGCAGAGCAGAGGCCACCGCCTCCTGGAAACTGCAGCACGCCTCCGCTTCTGCACGGCAAACCAGGGCCTTACTTCCAGGCATGGCTTCATGCTGGGTGTGCCGGGAGCCACACAGCACGCTAAGATGCTGACTTTCTCCTCGAGCAGGGTGACTTCAGGCACGAGGGCGGGCCTCGCAGTGTTGCAAGCACAGCGTTCTCTCACGGCAGCTCACACAAGGGCCATGACAGGGTCTTCCTGGGCACTTCGCACCCACCAGCCACGTTGTCCCGAAGGGCGTTCGAGGGCTCTGGAGACGTAGCGCTCCTCAAGGAACGCGCGGTGTGTGGTTGCCCAGCACTCGGCACGCACGGGGGTCCTCCGAGGGAATCAACCAGTGGACCTCGACGTTGCTCAGCCGGCCCACAGGTGTCTGGAGGCACTCAGGGACCTTGGAGGGAAAATGCTGCACGCCCGTGGGGCCTAGGAGTCCCCGGGCGTGTACTGCCTTGAGAGCAAAGCGACTAAGAACTCCCGGAAAGAGCCGCATGCCTCCCTTTCTGCGCGGCTACTCAGGGCCTAACCTGGAGGCCAGCTCTCACGTTGAGGTTCCCTTTGGCTCTAGAGCCTGCCGTGCGGACGGCCACCGCGGCCGCGGAAGCCCCTGGTTTAGAGAGCGCAAACTCATAATTTTCCCCGAAGCACTCTTCCAGGGCTCACCGGCCCGTCGGGAGCCGGGAATGTCAGGGAGCGTCAAGGCAGGCATGAAGGCCGCCCTCCAAATGGGAAAGCAGGGCTAGTTCCAGCAGGCCCCCGGGTTCATGGGCACACTCAGCGTACATCCCTGTGGTTTCTGGCGAGTCCCGGGAGACACCGGTCACCCTGCGTTTCCTTCCCCGAGTCAACTGATCGAAGGAGGGAGTCCCGCATCCAGCGAACTGTCTCAACCAAGGAAGGCCGTAGCTGCTCCTCTGGGCCTGGGGCTGCCTGCCGTGCCAAAGAAGGAACAGGACTTGAATTGCAGTAAGAACCCAAGCCGCCGTCCTCTAGGAGGCACGGTGCCTTCGGTCAGGGGGTCCCGGACGGAATGCGGAGACGAGGGTTACTCTGAGCGCAGCTCCGATTAGGGCAACGCGTAAGCCCTCCGCGCCACGTGGGATGTGGCAGAACGGTGTTCGTGAACGTGTGCGAGTGCTGAGGAAACCAAGCTGCTCCAGAAGAGAGGGCAGTGCGTTTCCCTACGCTCGGCGTGCACAGAGGGGCTCTAAGGGGCTACGGGCCTGGATGGTGCGTAGCAGACCCAGGTGCGCCTGGGGTTACTCAGTGTTCCTGCCGGGAACAGGGCGCCCCGGCTAGCCTCCCAGGTGTCCAGAAAGCTGTGCTGCCGTTCAAGGTATGCAGAGCAGAGGCCACCGCCTCCTGGAAACTGCAGCACGCCTCCGCTTCTGCACGGCAAACCAGGGCCTTACTTCCAGGCATGGCTTCATGCTGGGTGTGCCGGGAGCCACACAGCACGCTAAGATGCTGACTTTCTCCTCGAGCAGGGTGACTTCAGGCACGAGGGCGGGCCTCGCAGTGTTGCAAGCACAGCGTTCTCTCACGGCAGCTCACACAAGGGCCGTGACAGGGTCTTCCTGGGCACTTCGCACCCACCAGCCACGTTGTCCCGAAGGGCGTTCGAGGGCTCTGGAGACGTAGCGCTCCTCAAGGAACGCGCGGTGTGTGGTTGCCCAGCACTCGGCACGCACGGGGGTCCTCCGAGGGAATCAACCAGTGGACCTCGACGTTGCTCAGCCGGCCCACAGGTGTCTGGAGGCACTCAGGGACCTTGGAGGGAAAATGCTGCACGCCCGTGGGGCCTAGGAGTCCCCGGGCGTGTACTGCCTTGAGAGCAAAGCGACTAAGAACTCCCGGAAAGAGCCGCATGCCTCCCTTTCTGCGCGGCTACTCAGGGCCTAACCTGGAGGCCAGCTCTCACGTTGAGGTTCCCTTTGGCTCTAGAGCCTGCCGTGCGGACGGCCACCGCGGCCGCGGAAGCCCCTGGTTTAGAGAGCGCAAACTCATAATTTTCCCCGAAGCACTCTTCCAGGGCTCACCGGCCCGTCGGGAGCCGGGAATGTCAGGGAGCGTCAAGGCAGGCATGAAGGCCGCCCTCCAAATGGGAAAGCAGGGCTAGTTCCAGCAGGCCCCCGGGTTCATGGGCACACTCAGCGTACATCCCTGTGGTTTCTGGCGAGTCCCGGGAGACACCGGTCACCCTGCGTTTCCTTCCCCGAGTCAACTGATCGAAGGAGGGAGTCCCGCATCCAGCGAACTGTCTCAACCAAGGAAGGCCGTAGCTGCTCCTCTGGGCCTGGGGCTGCCTGCCGTGCCAAAGAAGGAACAGGACTTGAATTGCAGTAAGAACCCAAGCCGCCGTCCTCTAGGAGGCACGGTGCCTTCGGTCAGGGGGTCCCGGATGGAATGCGGAGACGAGGGTTACTCTGAGCGCAGCTCCGATTAGGGCAACGCGTAAGCCCTCCGCGCCACGTGGGATGTGGCAGAACGGTGTTCGTGAACGTGTGCGAGTGCTGAGGAAACCAAGCTGCTCCAGAAGAGAGGGCAGTGCGTTTCCCTACGCTCGGCGTGCACAGAGGGGCTCTAAGGGGCTACGGGCCTGGATGGTGCGTAGCAGACCCAGGTGCGCCTGGGGTTACTCAGTGTTCCTGCCGGGAACAGGGCGCCCCGGCTAGCCTCCCAGGTGTCCAGAAAGCTGTGCTGCCGTTCAAGGTATGCAGAGCAGAGGCCACCGCCTCCTGGAAACTGCAGCACGCCTCCGCTTCTGCACGGCAAACCAGGGCCTTACTTCCAGGCATGGCTTCATGCTGGGTGTGCCGGGAGCCACACAGCACGCTAAGATGCTGACTTTCTCCTCGAGCAGGGTGACTTCAGGCACGAGGGCGGGCCTCGCAGTGTTGCAAGCACAGCGTTCTCTCACGGCAGCTCACACAAGGGCCATGACAGGGTCTTCCTGGGCACTTCGCACCCACCAGCCACGTTGTCCCGAAGGGCGTTCGAGGGCTCTGGAGACGTAGCGCTCCTCAAGGAACGCGCGGTGTGTGGTTGCCCAGCACTCGGCACGCACGGGGGTCCTCCGAGGGAATCAACCAGTGGACCTCGACGTTGCTCAGCCGGCCCACAGGTGTCTGGAGGCACTCAGGGACCTTGGAGGGAAAATGCTGCACGCCCGTGGGGCCTAGGAGTCCCCGGGCGTGTACTGCCTTGAGAGCAAAGCGACTAAGAACTCCCGGAAAGAGCCGCATGCCTCCCTTTCTGCGCGGCTACTCAGGGCCTAACCTGGAGGCCAGCTCTCACGTTGAGGTTCCCTTTGGCTCTAGAGCCTGCCGTGCGGACGGCCACCGCGGCCGCGGAAGCCCCTGGTTTAGAGAGCGCAAACTCATAATTTTCCCCGAAGCACTCTTCCAGGGCTCACCGGCCCGTCGGGAGCCGGGAATGTCAGGGAGCGTCAAGGCAGGCATGAAGGCCGCCCTCCAAATGGGAAAGCAGGGCTAGTTCCAGCAGGCCCCCGGGTTCATGGGCACACTCAGCGTACATCCCTGTGGTTTCTGGCGAGTCCCGGGAGACACCGGTCACCCTGCGTTTCCTTCCCCGAGTCAACTGATCGAAGGAGGGAGTCCCGCATCCAGCGAACTGTCTCAACCAAGGAAGGCCGTAGCTGCTCCTCTGGGCCTGGGGCTGCCTGCCGTGCCAAAGAAGGAACAGGACTTGAATTGCAGTAAGAACCCAAGCCGCCGTCCTCTAGGAGGCACGGTGCCTTCGGTCAGGGGGTCCCGGATGGAATGCGGAGACGAGGGTTACTCTGAGCGCAGCTCCGATTAGGGCAACGCGTAAGCCCTCCGCGCCACGTGGGATGTGGCAGAACGGTGTTCGTGAACGTGTGCGAGTGCTGAGGAAACCAAGCTGCTCCAGAAGAGAGGGCAGTGCGTTTCCCTACGCTCGGCGTGCACAGAGGGGCTCTAAGGGGCTACGGGCCTGGATGGTGCGTAGCAGACCCAGGTGCGCCTGGGGTTACTCAGTGTTCCTGCCGGGAACAGGGCGCCCCGGCTAGCCTCCCAGGTGTCCAGAAAGCTGTGCTGCCGTTCAAGGTATGCAGAGCAGAGGCCACCGCCTCCTGGAAACTGCAGCACGCCTCCGCTTCTGCACGGCAAACCAGGGCCTTACTTCCAGGCATGGCTTCATGCTGGGTGTGCCGGGAGCCACACAGCACGCTAAGATGCTGACTTTCTCCTCGAGCAGGGTGACTTCAGGCACGAGGGCGGGCCTCGCAGTGTTGCAAGCACAGCGTTCTCTCACGGCAGCTCACACAAGGGCCATGACAGGGTCTTCCTGGGCACTTCGCACCCACCAGCCACGTTGTCCCGAAGGGCGTTCGAGGGCTCTGGAGACGTAGCGCTCCTCAAGGAACGCGCGGTGTGTGGTTGCCCAGCACTCGGCACGCACGGGGGTCCTCCGAGGGAATCAACCAGTGGACCTCGACGTTGCTCAGCCGGCCCACAGGTGTCTGGAGGCACTCAGGGACCTTGGAGGGAAAATGCTGCACGCCCGTGGGGCCTAGGAGTCCCCGGGCGTGTACTGCCTTGAGAGCAAAGCGACTAAGAACTCCCGGAAAGAGCCGCATGCCTCCCTTTCTGCGCGGCTACTCAGGGCCTAACCTGGAGGCCAGCTCTCACGTTGAGGTTCCCTTTGGCTCTAGAGCCTGCCGTGCGGACGGCCACCGCGGCCGCGGAAGCCCCTGGTTTAGAGAGCGCAAACTCATAATTTTCCCCGAAGCACTCTTCCAGGGCTCACCGGCCCGTCGGGAGCCGGGAATGTCAGGGAGCGTCAAGGCAGGCATGAAGGCCGCCCTCCAAATGGGAAAGCAGGGCTAGTTCCAGCAGGCCCCCGGGTTCATGGGCACACTCAGCGTACATCCCTGTGGTTTCTGGCGAGTCCCGGGAGACACCGGTCACCCTGCGTTTCCTTCACCGAGTCAACTGATCGAAGGAGGGAGTCCCGCATCCAGCGAACTGTCTCAACCAAGGAAGGCCGTAGCTGCTCCTCTGGGCCTGGGGCTGCCTGCCGTGCCAAAGAAGGAACAGGACTTGAATTGCAGTAAGAACCCAAGCCGCCGTCCTCTAGGAGGCACGGTGCCTTCGGTCAGGGGGTCCCGGATGGAATGCGGAGACGAGGGTTACTCTGAGCGCAGCTCCGATTAGGGCAACGCGTAAGCCCTCCGCGCCACGTGGGATGTGGCAGAACGGTGTTCGTGAACGTGTGCGAGTGCTGAGGAAACCAAGCTGCTCCAGAAGAGAGGGCAGTGCGTTTCCCTACGCTCGGCGTGCACAGAGGGGCTCTAAGGGGCTACGGGCCTGGATGGTGCGTAGCAGACCCAGGTGCGCCTGGGGTTACTCAGTGTTCCTGCCGGGAACAGGGCGCCCCGGCTAGCCTCCCAGGTGTCCAGAAAGCTGTGCTGCCGTTCAAGGTATGCAGAGCAGAGGCCACCGCCTCCTGGAAACTGCAGCACGCCTCCGCTTCTGCACGGCAAACCAGGGCCTTACTTCCAGGCATGGCTTCATGCTGGGTGTGCCGGGAGCCACACAGCACGCTAAGATGCTGACTTTCTCCTCGAGCAGGGTGACTTCAGGCACGAGGGCGGGCCTCGCAGTGTTGCAAGCACAGCGTTCTCTCACGGCAGCTCACACAAGGGCCATGACAGGGTCTTCCTGGGCACTTCGCACCCACCAGCCACGTTGTCCCGAAGGGCGTTCGAGGGCTCTGGAGACGTAGCGCTCCTCAAGGAACGCGCGGTGTGTGGTTGCCCAGCACTCGGCACGCACGGGGGTCCTCCGAGGGAATCAACCAGTGGACCTCGACGTTGCTCAGCCGGCCCACAGGTGTCTGGAGGCACTCAGGGACCTTGGAGGGAAAATGCTGCACGCCCGTGGGGCCTAGGAGTCCCCGGGCGTGTACTGCCTTGAGAGCAAAGCGACTAAGAACTCCCGGAAAGAGCCGCATGCCTCCCTTTCTGCGCGGCTACTCAGGGCCTAACCTGGAGGCCAGCTCTCACGTTGAGGTTCCCTTTGGCTCTAGAGCCTGCCGTGCGGACGGCCACCGCGGCCGCGGAAGCCCCTGGTTTAGAGAGCGCAAACTCATAATTTTCCCCGAAGCACTCTTCCAGGGCTCACCGGCCCGTCGGGAGCCGGGAATGTCAGGGAGCGTCAAGGCAGGCATGAAGGCCGCCCTCCAAATGGGAAAGCAGGGCTAGTTCCAGCAGGCCCCCGGGTTCATGGGCACACTCAGCGTACATCCCTGTGGTTTCTGGCGAGTCCCGGGAGACACCGGTCACCCTGCGTTTCCTTCCCCGAGTCAACTGATCGAAGGAGGGAGTCCCGCATCCAGCGAACTGTCTCAACCAAGGAAGGCCGTAGCTGCTCCTCTGGGCCTGGGGCTGCCTGCCGTGCCAAAGAAGGAACAGGACTTGAATTGCAGTAAGAACCCAAGCCGCCGTCCTCTAGGAGGCACGGTGCCTTCGGTCAGGGGGTCCCGGATGGAATGCGGAGACGAGGGTTACTCTGAGCGCAGCTCCGATTAGGGCAACGCGTAAGCCCTCCGCGCCACGTGGGATGTGGCAGAACGGTGTTCGTGAACGTGTGCGAGTGCTGAGGAAACCAAGCTGCTCCAGAAGAGAGGGCAGTGCGTTTCCCTACGCTCGGCGTGCACAGAGGGGCTCTAAGGGGCTACGGGCCTGGATGGTGCGTAGCAGACCCAGGTGCGCCTGGGGTTACTCAGTGTTCCTGCCGGGAACAGGGCGCCCCGGCTAGCCTCCCAGGTGTCCAGAAAGCTGTGCTGCCGTTCAAGGTATGCAGAGCAGAGGCCACCGCCTCCTGGAAACTGCAGCACGCCTCCGCTTCTGCACGGCAAACCAGGGCCTTACTTCCAGGCATGGCTTCATGCTGGGTGTGCCGGGAGCCACACAGCACGCTAAGATGCTGACTTTCTCCTCGAGCAGGGTGACTTCAGGCACGAGGGCGGGCCTCGCAGTGTTGCAAGCACAGCGTTCTCTCACGGCAGCTCACACAAGGGCCATGACAGGGTCTTCCTGGGCACTTCGCACCCACCAGCCACGTTGTCCCGAAGGGCGTTCGAGGGCTCTGGAGACGTAGCGCTCCTCAAGGAACGCGCAGTGTGTGGTTGCCCAGCACTCGGCACGCACGGGGGTCCTCCGAGGGAATCAACCAGTGGACCTCGACGTTGCTCAGCCGGCCCACAGGTGTCTGGAGGCACTCAGGGACCTTGGAGGGAAAATGCTGCACGCCCGTGGGGCCTAGGAGTCCCCGGGCGTGTACTGCCTTGAGAGCAAAGCGACTAAGAACTCCCGGAAAGAGCCGCATGCCTCCCTTTCTGCGCGGCTACTCAGGGCCTAACCTGGAGGCCAGCTCTCACGTTGAGGTTCCCTTTGGCTCTAGAGCCTGCCGTGCGGACGGCCACCGCGGCCGCGGAAGCCCCTGGTTTAGAGAGCGCAAACTCATAATTTTCCCCGAAGCACTCTTCCAGGGCTCACCGGCCCGTCGGGAGCCGGGAATGTCAGGGAGCGTCAAGGCAGGCATGAAGGCCGCCCTCCAAATGGGAAAGCAGGGCTAGTTCCAGCAGGCCCCCGGGTTCATGGGCACACTCAGCGTACATCCCTGTGGTTTCTGGCGAGTCCCGGGAGACACCGGTCACCCTGCGTTTCCTTCCCCGAGTCAACTGATCGAAGGAGGGAGTCCCGCATCCAGCGAACTGTCTCAACCAAGGAAGGCCGTAGCTGCTCCTCTGGGCCTGGGGCTGCCTGCCGTGCCAAAGAAGGAACAGGACTTGAATTGCAGTAAGAACCCAAGCCGCCGTCCTCTAGGAGGCACGGTGCCTTCGGTCAGGGGGTCCCGGATGGAATGCGGAGACGAGGGTTACTCTGAGCGCAGCTCCGATTAGGGCAACGCGTAAGCCCTCCGCGCCACGTGGGATGTGGCAGAACGGTGTTCGTGAACGTGTGCGAGTGCTGAGGAAACCAAGCTGCTCCAGAAGAGAGGGCAGTGCGTTTCCCTACGCTCGGCGTGCACAGAGGGGCTCTAAGGGGCTACGGGCCTGGATGGTGCGTAGCAGACCCAGGTGCGCCTGGGGTTACTCAGTGTTCCTGCCGGGAACAGGGCGCCCCGGCTAGCCTCCCAGGTGTCCAGAAAGCTGTGCTGCCGTTCAAGGTATGCAGAGCAGAGGCCACCGCCTCCTGGAAACTGCAGCACGCCTCCGCTTCTGCACGGCAAACCAGGGCCTTACTTCCAGGCATGGCTTCATGCTGGGTGTGCCGGGAGCCACACAGCACGCTAAGATGCTGACTTTCTCCTCGAGCAGGGTGACTTCAGGCACGAGGGCGGGCCTCGCAGTGTTGCAAGCACAGCGTTCTCTCACGGCAGCTCACACAAGGGCCATGACAGGGTCTTCCTGGGCACTTCGCACCCACCAGCCACGTTGTCCCGAAGGGCGTTCGAGGGCTCTGGAGACGTAGCGCTCCTCAAGGAACGCGCAGTGTGTGGTTGCCCAGCACTCGGCACGCACGGGGGTCCTCCGAGGGAATCAACCAGTGGACCTCGACGTTGCTCAGCCGGCCCAC
Organism: Lagenorhynchus albirostris; assembly: GCF_949774975.1. NCBI lineage: Eukaryota > Metazoa > Chordata > Mammalia > Artiodactyla > Delphinidae > Lagenorhynchus > Lagenorhynchus albirostris. The sequence goes on along the minus strand of NW_026783283.1, from coordinate 345,371 downwards.
AGGTGTCTGGAGGCACTCAGGGACCTTGGAGGGAAAATGCTGCACGCCCGTGGGGCCTAGGAGTCCCCGGGCGTGTACTGCCTTGAGAGCAAAGCGACTAAGAACTCCCGGAAAGAGCCGCATGCCTCCCTTTCTGCGCGGCTACTCAGGGCCTAACCTGGAGGCCAGCTCTCACGTTGAGGTTCCCTTTGGCTCTAGAGCCTGCCGTGCGGACGGCCACCGCGGCCGCGGAAGCCCCTGGTTTAGAGAGCGCAAACTCATAATTTTCCCCGAAGCACTCTTCCAGGGCTCACCGGCCCGTCGGGAGCCGGGAATGTCAGGGAGCGTCAAGGCAGGCATGAAGGCCGCCCTCCAAATGGGAAAGCAGGGCTAGTTCCAGCAGGCCCCCGGGTTCATGGGCACACTCAGCGTACATCCCTGTGGTTTCTGGCGAGTCCCGGGAGACACCGGTCACCCTGCGTTTCCTTCCCCGAGTCAACTGATCGAAGGAGGGAGTCCCGCATCCAGCGAACTGTCTCAACCAAGGAAGGCCGTAGCTGCTCCTCTGGGCCTGGGGCTGCCTGCCGTGCCAAAGAAGGAACAGGACTTGAATTGCAGTAAGAACCCAAGCCGCCGTCCTCTAGGAGGCACGGTGCCTTCGGTCAGGGGGTCCCGGATGGAATGCGGAGACGAGGGTTACTCTGAGCGCAGCTCCGATTAGGGCAACGCGTAAGCCCTCCGCGCCACGTGGGATGTGGCAGAACGGTGTTCGTGAACGTGTGCGAGTGCTGAGGAAACCAAGCTGCTCCAGAAGAGAGGGCAGTGCGTTTCCCTACGCTCGGCGTGCACAGAGGGGCTCTAAGGGGCTACGGGCCTGGATGGTGCGTAGCAGACCCAGGTGCGCCTGGGGTTACTCAGTGTTCCTGCCGGGAACAGGGCGCCCCGGCTAGCCTCCCAGGTGTCCAGAAAGCTGTGCTGCCGTTCAAGGTATGCAGAGCAGAGGCCACCGCCTCCTGGAAACTGCAGCACGCCTCCGCTTCTGCACGGCAAACCAGGGCCTTACTTCCAGGCATGGCTTCATGCTGGGTGTGCCGGGAGCCACACAGCACGCTAAGATGCTGACTTTCTCCTCGAGCAGGGTGACTTCAGGCACGAGGGCGGGCCTCGCAGTGTTGCAAGCACAGCGTTCTCTCACGGCAGCTCACACAAGGGCCATGACAGGGTCTTCCTGGGCACTTCGCACCCACCAGCCACGTTGTCCCGAAGGGCGTTCGAGGGCTCTGGAGACGTAGCGCTCCTCAAGGAACGCGCGGTGTGTGGTTGCCCAGCACTCGGCACGCACGGGGGTCCTCCGAGGGAATCAACCAGTGGACCTCGACGTTGCTCAGCCGGCCCACAGGTGTCTGGAGGCACTCAGGGACCTTGGAGGGAAAATGCTGCACGCCCGTGGGGCCTAGGAGTCCCCGGGCGTGTACTGCCTTGAGAGCAAAGCGACTAAGAACTCCCGGAAAGAGCCGCATGCCTCCCTTTCTGCGCGGCTACTCAGGGCCTAACCTGGAGGCCAGCTCTCACGTTGAGGTTCCCTTTGGCTCTAGAGCCTGCCGTGCGGACGGCCACCGCGGCCGCGGAAGCCCCTGGTTTAGAGAGCGCAAACTCATAATTTTCCCCGAAGCACTCTTCCAGGGCTCACCGGCCCGTCGGGAGCCGGGAATGTCAGGGAGCGTCAAGGCAGGCATGAAGGCCGCCCTCCAAATGGGAAAGCAGGGCTAGTTCCAGCAGGCCCCCGGGTTCATGGGCACACTCAGCGTACATCCCTGTGGTTTCTGGCGAGTCCCGGGAGACACCGGTCACCCTGCGTTTCCTTCCCCGAGTCAACTGCTCGAAGGAGGGAGTCCCGCATCCAGCGAACTGTCTCAACCAAGGAAGGCCGTAGCTGCTCCTCTGGGCCTGGGGCTGCCTGCCGTGCCAAAGAAGGAACAGGACTTGAATTGCAGTAAGAACCCAAGCCGCCGTCCTCTAGGAGGCACGGTGCCTTCGGTCAGGGGGTCCCGGATGGAATGCGGAGACGAGGGTTACTCTGAGCGCAGCTCCGATTAGGGCAACGCGTAAGCCCTCCGCGCCACGTGGGATGTGGCAGAACGGTGTTCGTGAACGTGTGCGAGTGCTGAGGAAACCAAGCTGCTCCAGAAGAGAGGGCAGTGCGTTTCCCTACGCTCGGCGTGCACAGAGGGGCTCGAAGGGGCTACGGGCCTGGATGGTGCGTAGCAGACCCAGGTGCGCCTGGGGTTACTCAGTGTTCCTGCCGGGAACAGGGCGCCCCGGCTAGCCTCCCAGGTGTCCAGAAAGCTGTGCTGCCGTTCAAGGTATGCAGAGCAGAGGCCACCGCCTCCTGGAAACTGCAGCACGCCTCCGCTTCTGCACGGCAAACCAGGGCCTTACTTCCAGGCATGGCTTCATGCTGGGTGTGCCGGGAGCCACACAGCACGCTAAGATGCTGACTTTCTCCTCGAGCAGGGTGACTTCAGGCACGAGGGCGGGCCTCGCAGTGTTGCAAGCACAGCGTTCTCTCACGGCAGCTCACACAAGGGCCATGACAGGGTCTTCCTGGGCACTTCGCACCCACCAGCCACGTTGTCCCGAAGGGCGTTCGAGGGCTCTGGAGACGTAGCGCTCCTCAAGGAACGCGCGGTGTGTGGTTGCCCAGCACTCGGCACGCACGGGGGTCCTCCGAGGGAATCAACCAGTGGACCTCGACGTTGCTCAGCCGGCCCACAGGTGTCTGGAGGCACTCAGGGACCTTGGAGGGAAAATGCTGCACGCCCGTGGGGCCTAGGAGTCCCCGGGCGTGTACTGCCTTGAGAGCAAAGCGACTAAGAACTCCCGGAAAGAGCCGCATGCCTCCCTTTCTGCGCGGCTACTCAGGGCCTAACCTGGAGGCCAGCTCTCACGTTGAGGTTCCCTTTGGCTCTAGAGCCTGCCGTGCGGACGGCCACCGCGGCCGCGGAAGCCCCTGGTTTAGAGAGCGCAAACTCATAATTTTCCCCGAAGCACTCTTCCAGGGCTCACCGGCCCGTCGGGAGCCGGGAATGTCAGGGAGCGTCAAGGCAGGCATGAAGGCCGCCCTCCAAATGGGAAAGCAGGGCTAGTTCCAGCAGGCCCCCGGGTTCATGGGCACACTCAGCGTACATCCCTGTGGTTTCTGGCGAGTCCCGGGAGACACCGGTCACCCTGCGTTTCCTTCCCCGAGTCAACTGCTCGAAGGAGGGAGTCCCGCATCCAGCGAACTGTCTCAACCAAGGAAGGCCGTAGCTGCTCCTCTGGGCCTGGGGCTGCCTGCCGTGCCAAAGAAGGAACAGGACTTGAATTGCAGTAAGAACCCAAGCCGCCGTCCTCTAGGAGGCACGGTGCCTTCGGTCAGGGGGTCCCGGATGGAATGCGGAGACGAGGGTTACTCTGAGCGCAGCTCCGATTAGGGCAACGCGTAAGCCCTCCGCGCCACGTGGGATGTGGCAGAACGGTGTTCGTGAACGTGTGCGAGTGCTGAGGAAACCAAGCTGCTCCAGAAGAGAGGGCAGTGCGTTTCCCTACGCTCGGCGTGCACAGAGGGGCTCTAAGGGGCTACGGGCCTGGATGGTGCGTAGCAGACCCAGGTGCGCCTGGGGTTACTCAGTGTTCCTGCCGGGAACAGGGCGCCCCGGCTAGCCTCCCAGGTGTCCAGAAAGCTGTGCTGCCGTTCAAGGTATGCAGAGCAGAGGCCACCGCCTCCTGGAAACTGCAGCACGCCTCCGCTTCTGCACGGCAAACCAGGGCCTTACTTCCAGGCATGGCTTCATGCTGGGTGTGCCGGGAGCCACACAGCACGCTAAGATGCTGACTTTCTCCTCGAGCAGGGTGACTTCAGGCACGAGGGCGGGCCTCGCAGTGTTGCAAGCACAGCGTTCTCTCACGGCAGCTCACACAAGGGCCATGACAGGGTCTTCCTGGGCACTTCGCACCCACCAGCCACGTTGTCCCGAAGGGCGTTCGAGGGCTCTGGAGACGTAGCGCTCCTCAAGGAACGCGCAGTGTGTGGTTGCCCAGCACTCGGCACGCACGGGGGTCCTCCGAGGGAATCAACCAGTGGACCTCGACGTTGCTCAGCCGGCCCACAGGTGTCTGGAGGCACTCAGGGACCTTGGAGGGAAAATGCTGCACGCCCGTGGGGCCTAGGAGTCCCCGGGCGTGTACTGCCTTGAGAGCAAAGCGACTAAGAACTCCCGGAAAGAGCCGCATGCCTCCCTTTCTGCGCGGCTACTCAGGGCCTAACCTGGAGGCCAGCTCTCACGTTGAGGTTCCCTTTGGCTCTAGAGCCTGCCGTGCGGACGGCCACCGCGGCCGCGGAAGCCCCTGGTTTAGAGAGCGCAAACTCATAATTTTCCCCGAAGCACTCTTCCAGGGCTCACCGGCCCGTCGGGAGCCGGGAATGTCAGGGAGCGTCAAGGCAGGCATGAAGGCCGCCCTCCAAATGGGAAAGCAGGGCTAGTTCCAGCAGGCCCCCGGGTTCATGGGCACACTCAGCGTACATCCCTGTGGTTTCTGGCGAGTCCCGGGAGACACCGGTCACCCTGCGTTTCCTTCCCCGAGTCAACTGATCGAAGGAGGGAGTCCCGCATCCAGCGAACTGTCTCAACCAAGGAAGGCCGTAGCTGCTCCTCTGGGCCTGGGGCTGCCTGCCGTGCCAAAGAAGGAACAGGACTTGAATTGCAGTAAGAACCCAAGCCGCCGTCCTCTAGGAGGCACGGTGCCTTCGGTCAGGGGGTCCCGGATGGAATGCGGAGACGAGGGTTACTCTGAGCGCAGCTCCGATTAGGGCAACGCGTAAGCCCTCCGCGCCACGTGGGATGTGGCAGAACGGTGTTCGTGAACGTGTGCGAGTGCTGAGGAAACCAAGCTGCTCCAGAAGAGAGGGCAGTGCGTTTCCCTACGCTCGGCGTGCACAGAGGGGCTCTAAGGGGCTACGGGCCTGGATGGTGCGTAGCAGACCCAGGTGCGCCTGGGGTTACTCAGTGTTCCTGCCGGGAACAGGGCGCCCCGGCTAGCCTCCCAGGTGTCCAGAAAGCTGTGCTGCCGTTCAAGGTATGCAGAGCAGAGGCCACCGCCTCCTGGAAACTGCAGCACGCCTCCGCTTCTGCACGGCAAACCAGGGCCTTACTTCCAGGCATGGCTTCATGCTGGGTGTGCCGGGAGCCACACAGCACGCTAAGATGCTGACTTTCTCCTCGAGCAGGGTGACTTCAGGCACGAGGGCGGGCCTCGCAGTGTTGCAAGCACAGCGTTCTCTCACGGCAGCTCACACAAGGGCCATGACAGGGTCTTCCTGGGCACTTCGCACCCACCAGCCACGTTGTCCCGAAGGGCGTTCGAGGGCTCTGGAGACGTAGCGCTCCTCAAGGAACGCGCAGTGTGTGGTTGCCCAGCACTCGGCACGCACGGGGGTCCTCCGAGGGAATCAACCAGTGGACCTCGACGTTGCTCAGCCGGCCCACAGGTGTCTGGAGGCACTCAGGGACCTTGGAGGGAAAATGCTGCACGCCCGTGGGGCCTAGGAGTCCCCGGGCGTGTACTGCCTTGAGAGCAAAGCGACTAAGAACTCCCGGAAAGAGCCGCATGCCTCCCTTTCTGCGCGGCTACTCAGGGCCTAACCTGGAGGCCAGCTCTCACGTTGAGGTTCCCTTTGGCTCTAGAGCCTGCCGTGCGGACGGCCACCGCGGCCGCGGAAGCCCCTGGTTTAGAGAGCGCAAACTCATAATTTTCCCCGAAGCACTCTTCCAGGGCTCACCGGCCCGTCGGGAGCCGGGAATGTCAGGGAGCGTCAAGGCAGGCATGAAGGCCGCCCTCCAAATGGGAAAGCAGGGCTAGTTCCAGCAGGCCCCCGGGTTCATGGGCACACTCAGCGTACATCCCTGTGGTTTCTGGCGAGTCCCGGGAGACACCGGTCACCCTGCGTTTCCTTCCCCGAGTCAACTGCTCGAAGGAGGGAGTCCCGCATCCAGCGAACTGTCTCAACCAAGGAAGGCCGTAGCTGCTCCTCTGGGCCTGGGGCTGCCTGCCGTGCCAAAGAAGGAACAGGACTTGAATTGCAGTAAGAACCCAAGCCGCCGTCCTCTAGGAGGCACGGTGCCTTCGGTCAGGGGGTCCCGGATGGAATGCGGAGACGAGGGTTACTCTGAGCGCAGCTCCGATTAGGGCAACGCGTAAGCCCTCCGCGCCACGTGGGATGTGGCAGAACGGTGTTCGTGAACGTGTGCGAGTGCTGAGGAAACCAAGCTGCTCCAGAAGAGAGGGCAGTGCGTTTCCCTACGCTCGGCGTGCACAGAGGGGCTCTAAGGGGCTACGGGCCTGGATGGTGCGTAGCAGACCCAGGTGCGCCTGGGGTTACTCAGTGTTCCTGCCGGGAACAGGGCGCCCCGGCTAGCCTCCCAGGTGTCCAGAAAGCTGTGCTGCCGTTCAAGGTATGCAGAGCAGAGGCCACCGCCTCCTGGAAACTGCAGCACGCCTCCGCTTCTGCACGGCAAACCAGGGCCTTACTTCCAGGCATGGCTTCATGCTGGCTGTGCCGGGAGCCACACAGCACGCTAAGATGCTGACTTTCTCCTCGAGCAGGGTGACTTCAGGCACGAGGGCGGGCCTCGCAGTGTTGCAAGCACAGCGTTCTCTCACGGCAGCTCACACAAGGGCCATGACAGGGTCTTCCTGGGCACTTCGCACCCACCAGCCACGTTGTCCCGAAGGGCGTTCGAGGGCTCTGGAGACGTAGCGCTCCTCAAGGAACGCGCAGTGTGTGGTTGCCCAGCACTCGGCACGCACGGGGGTCCTCCGAGGGAATCAACCAGTGGACCTCGACGTTGCTCAGCCGGCCCACAGGTGTCTGGAGGCACTCAGGGACCTTGGAGGGAAAATGCTGCACGCCCGTGGGGCCTAGGAGTCCCCGGGCGTGTACTGCCTTGAGAGCAAAGCGACTAAGAACTCCCGGAAAGAGCCGCATGCCTCCCTTTCTGCGCGGCTACTCAGGGCCTAACCTGGAGGCCAGCTCTCACGTTGAGGTTCCCTTTGGCTCTAGAGCCTGCCGTGCGGACGGCCACCGCGGCCGCGGAAGCCCCTGGTTTAGAGAGCGCAAACTCATAATTTTCCCCGAAGCACTCTTCCAGGGCTCACCGGCCCGTCGGGAGCCGGGAATGTCAGGGAGCGTCAAGGCAGGCATGAAGGCCGCCCTCCAAATGGGAAAGCAGGGCTAGTTCCAGCAGGCCCCCGGGTTCATGGGCACACTCAGCGTACATCCCTGTGGTTTCTGGCGAGTCCCGGGAGACACCGGTCACCCTGCGTTTCCTTCCCCGAGTCAACTGATCGAAGGAGGGAGTCCCGCATCCAGCGAACTGTCTCAACCAAGGAAGGCCGTAGCTGCTCCTCTGGGCCTGGGGCTGCCTGCCGTGCCAAAGAAGGAACAGGACTTGAATTGCAGTAAGAACCCAAGCCGCCGTCCTCTAGGAGGCACGGTGCCTTCGGTCAGGGGGTCCCGGATGGAATGCGGAGACGAGGGTTACTCTGAGCGCAGCTCCGATTAGGGCAACGCGTAAGCCCTCCGCGCCACGTGGGATGTGGCAGAACGGTGTTCGTGAACGTGTGCGAGTGCTGAGGAAACCAAGCTGCTCCAGAAGAGAGGGCAGTGCGTTTCCCTACGCTCGGCGTGCACAGAGGGGCTCGAAGGGGCTACGGGCCTGGATGGTGCGTAGCAGACCCAGGTGCGCCTGGGGTTACTCAGTGTTCCTGCCGGGAACAGGGCGCCCCGGCTAGCCTCCCAGGTGTCCAGAAAGCTGTGCTGCCGTTCAAGGTATGCAGAGCAGAGGCCACCGCCTCCTGGAAACTGCAGCACGCCTCCGCTTCTGCACGGCAAACCAGGGCCTTACTTCCAGGCATGGCTTCATGCTGGGTGTGCCGGGAGCCACACAGCACGCTAAGATGCTGACTTTCTCCTCGAGCAGGGTGACTTCAGGCACGAGGGCGGGCCTCGCAGTGTTGCAAGCACAGCGTTCTCTCACGGCAGCTCACACAAGGGCCATGACAGGGTCTTCCTGGGCACTTCGCACCCACCAGCCACGTTGTCCCGAAGGGCGTTCGAGGGCTCTGGAGACGTAGCGCTCCTCAAGGAACGCGCAGTGTGTGGTTGCCCAGCACTCGGCACGCACGGGGGTCCTCCGAGGGAATCAACCAGTGGACCTCGACGTTGCTCAGCCGGCCCACAGGTGTCTGGAGGCACTCAGGGACCTTGGAGGGAAAATGCTGCACGCCCGTGGGGCCTAGGAGTCCCCGGGCGTGTACTGCCTTGAGAGCAAAGCGACTAAGAACTCCCGGAAAGAGCCGCATGCCTCCCTTTCTGCGCGGCTACTCAGGGCCTAACCTGGAGGCCAGCTCTCACGTTGAGGTTCCCTTTGGCTCTAGAGCCTGCCGTGCGGACGGCCACCGCGGCCGCGGAAGCCCCTGGTTTAGAGAGCGCAAACTCATAATTTTCCCCGAAGCACTCTTCCAGGGCTCACCGGCCCGTCGGGAGCCGGGAATGTCAGGGAGCGTCAAGGCAGGCATGAAGGCCGCCCTCCAAATGGGAAAGCAGGGCTAGTTCCAGCAGGCCCCCGGGTTCATGGGCACACTCAGCGTACATCCCTGTGGTTTCTGGCGAGTCCCGGGAGACACCGGTCACCCTGCGTTTCCTTCCCCGAGTCAACTGATCGAAGGAGGGAGTCCCGCATCCAGCGAACTGTCTCAACCAAGGAAGGCCGTAGCTGCTCCTCTGGGCCTGGGGCTGCCTGCCGTGCCAAAGAAGGAACAGGACTTGAATTGCAGTAAGAACCCAAGCCGCCGTCCTCTAGGAGGCACGGTGCCTTCGGTCAGGGGGTCCCGGATGGAATGCGGAGACGAGGGTTACTCTGAGCGCAGCTCCGATTAGGGCAACGCGTAAGCCCTCCGCGCCACGTGGGATGTGGCAGAACGGTGTTCGTGAACGTGTGCGAGTGCTGAGGAAACCAAGCTGCTCCAGAAGAGAGGGCAGTGCGTTTCCCTACGCTCGGCGTGCACAGAGGGGCTCGAAGGGGCTACGGGCCTGGATGGTGCGTAGCAGACCCAGGTGCGCCTGGGGTTACTCAGTGTTCCTGCCGGGAACAGGGCGCCCCGGCTAGCCTCCCAGGTGTCCAGAAAGCTGTGCTGCCGTTCAAGGTATGCAGAGCAGAGGCCACCGCCTCCTGGAAACTGCAGCACGCCTCCGCTTCTGCACGGCAAACCAGGGCCTTACTTCCAGGCATGGCTTCATGCTGGGTGTGCCGGGAGCCACACAGCACGCTAAGATGCTGACTTTCTCCTCGAGCAGGGTGACTTCAGGCACGAGGGCGGGCCTCGCAGTGTTGCAAGCACAGCGTTCTCTCACGGCAGCTCACACAAGGGCCATGACAGGGTCTTCCTGGGCACTTCGCACCCACCAGCCACGTTGTCCCGAAGGGCGTTCGAGGGCTCTGGAGACGTAGCGCTCCTCAAGGAACGCGCAGTGTGTGGTTGCCCAGCACTCGGCACGCACGGGGGTCCTCCGAGGGAATCAACCAGTGGACCTCGACGTTGCTCAGCCGGCCCACAGGTGTCTGGAGGCACTCAGGGACCTTGGAGGGAAAATGCTGCACGCCCGTGGGGCCTAGGAGTCCCCGGGCGTGTACTGCCTTGAGAGCAAAGCGACTAAGAACTCCCGGAAAGAGCCGCATGCCTCCCTTTCTGCGCGGCTACTCAGGGCCTAACCTGGAGGCCAGCTCTCACGTTGAGGTTCCCTTTGGCTCTAGAGCCTGCCGTGCGGACGGCCACCGCGGCCGCGGAAGCCCCTGGTTTAGAGAGCGCAAACTCATAATTTTCCCCGAAGCACTCTTCCAGGGCTCACCGGCCCGTCGGGAGCCGGGAATGTCAGGGAGCGTCAAGGCAGGCATGAAGGCCGCCCTCCAAATGGGAAAGCAGGGCTAGTTCCAGCAGGCCCCCGGGTTCATGGGCACACTCAGCGTACATCCCTGTGGTTTCTGGCGAGTCCCGGGAGACACCGGTCACCCTGCGTTTCCTTCCCCGAGTCAACTGATCGAAGGAGGGAGTCCCGCATCCAGCGAACTGTCTCAACCAAGGAAGGCCGTAGCTGCTCCTCTGGGCCTGGGGCTGCCTGCCGTGCCAAAGAAGGAACAGGACTTGAATTGCAGTAAGAACCCAAGCCGCCGTCCTCTAGGAGGCACGGTGCCTTCGGTCAGGGGGTCCCGGACGGAATGCGGAGACGAGGGTTACTCTGAGCGCAGCTCCGATTAGGGCAACGCGTAAGCCCTCCGCGCCACGTGGGATGTGGCAGAACGGTGTTCGTGAACGTGTGCGAGTGCTGAGGAAACCAAGCTGCTCCAGAAGAGAGGGCAGTGCGTTTCCCTACGCTCGGCGTGCACAGAGGGGCTCTAAGGGGCTACGGGCCTGGATGGTGCGTAGCAGACCCAGGTGCGCCTGGGGTTACTCAGTGTTCCTGCCGGGAACAGGGCGCCCCGGCTAGCCTCCCAGGTGTCCAGAAAGCTGTGCTGCCGTTCAAGGTATGCAGAGCAGAGGCCACCGCCTCCTGGAAACTGCAGCACGCCTCCGCTTCTGCACGGCAAACCAGGGCCTTACTTCCAGGCATGGCTTCATGCTGGGTGTGCCGGGAGCCACACAGCACGCTAAGATGCTGACTTTCTCCTCGAGCAGGGTGACTTCAGGCACGAGGGCGGGCCTCGCAGTGTTGCAAGCACAGCGTTCTCTCACGGCAGCTCACACAAGGGCCATGACAGGGTCTTCCTGGGCACTTCGCACCCACCAGCCACGTTGTCCCGAAGGGCGTTCGAGGGCTCTGGAGACGTAGCGCTCCTCAAGGAACGCGCGGTGTGTGGTTGCCCAGCACTCGGCACGCACGGGGGTCCTCCGAGGGAATCAACCAATGGACCTCGACGTTGCTCAGCCGGCCCACAGGTGTCTGGAGGCACTCAGGGACCTTGGAGGGAAAATGCTGCACGCCCGTGGGGCCTAGGAGTCCCCGGGCGTGTACTGCCTTGAGAGCAAAGCGACTAAGAACCCCCGGAAAGAGCCGCATGCCTCCCTTTCTGCGCGGCTACTCAGGGCCTAACCTGGAGGCCAGCTCTCACGTTGAGGTTCCCTTTGGCTCTAGAGCCTGCCGTGCGGACGGCCACCGCGGCCGCGGAAGCCCCTGGTTTAGAGAGCGCAAACTCATAATTTTCCCCGAAGCACTCTTCCAGGGCTCACCGGCCCGTCGGGAGCCGGGAATGTCAGGGAGCGTCAAGGCAGGCATGAAGGCCGCCCTCCAAATGGGAAAGCAGGGCTAGTTCCAGCAGGCCCCCGGGTTCATGGGCACACTCAGCGTACATCCCTGTGGTTTCTGGCGAGTCCCGGGAGACACCGGTCACCCTGCGTTTCCTTCCCCGAGTCAACTGCTCGAAGGAGGGAGTCCCGCATCCAGCGAACTGTCTCAACCAAGGAAGGCCGTAGCTGCTCCTCTGGGCCTGGGGCTGCCTGCCGTGCCAAAGAAGGAACAGGACTTGAATTGCAGTAAGAACCCAAGCCGCCATCCTCTAGGAGGCACGGTGCCTTCGGTCAGGGGGTCCCGGACGGAATGCGGAGACGAGGGTTACTCTGAGCGCAGCTCCGATTAGGGCAACGCGTAAGCCCTCCGCGCCACGTGGGATGTGGCAGAACGGTGTTCGTGAACGTGTGCGAGTGCTGAGGAAACCAAGCTGCTCCAGAAGAGAGGGCAGTGCGTTTCCCTACGCTCGGCGTGCACAGAGGGGCTCGAAGGGGCTACGGGCCTGGATGGTGCGTAGCAGACCCAGGTGCGCCTGGGGTTACTCAGTGTTCCTGCCGGGAACAGGGCGCCCCGGCTAGCCTCCCAGGTGTCCAGAAAGCTGTGCTGCCGTTCAAGGTATGCAGAGCAGAGGCCACCGCCTCCTGGAAACTGCAGCACGCCTCCGCTTCTGCACGGCAAACCAGGGCCTTACTTCCAGGCATGGCTTCATGCTGGGTGTGCCGGGAGCCACACAGCACGCTAAGATGCTGACTTTCTCCTCGAGCAGGGTGACTTCAGGCACGAGGGCGGGCCTCGCAGTGTTGCAAGCACAGCGTTCTCTCACGGCAGCTCACACAAGGGCCGTGACAGGGTCTTCCTGGGCACTTCGCACCCACCAGCCACGTTGTCCCGAAGGGCGTTCGAGGGCTCTGGAGACGTAGCGCTCCTCAAGGAACGCGCAGTGTGTGGTTGCCCAGCACTCGGCACGCACGGGGGTCCTCCGAGGGAATCAACCAGTGGACCTCGACGTTGCTCAGCCGGCCCACAGGTGTCTGGAGGCACTCAGGGACCTTGGAGGGAAAATGCTGCACGCCCGTGGGGCCTAGGAGTCCCCGGGCGTGTACTGCCTTGAGAGCAAAGCGACTAAGAACTCCCGGAAAGAGCCGCATGCCTCCCTTTCTGCGCGGCTACTCAGGGCCTAACCTGGAGGCCAGCTCTCACGTTGAGGTTCCCTTTGGCTCTAGAGCCTGCCGTGCGGACGGCCACCGCGGCCGCGGAAGCCCCTGGTTTAGAGAGCGCAAACTCATAATTTTCCCCGAAGCACTCTTCCAGGGCTCACCGGCCCGTCGGGAGCCGGGAATGTCAGGGAGCGTCAAGGCAGGCATGAAGGCCGCCCTCCAAATGGGAAAGCAGGGCTAGTTCCAGCAGGCCCCCGGGTTCATGGGCACACTCAGCGTACATCCCTGTGGTTTCTGGCGAGTCCCGGGAGACACCGGTCACCCTGCGTTTCCTTCCCCGAGTCAACTGATCGAAGGAGGGAGTCCCGCATCCAGCGAACTGTCTCAACCAAGGAAGGCCGTAGCTGCTCCTCTGGGCCTGGGGCTGCCTGCCGTGCCAAAGAAGGAACAGGACTTGAATTGCAGTAAGAACCCAAGCCGCCGTCCTCTAGGAGGCACGGTGCCTTCGGTCAGGGGGTCCCGGACGGAATGCGGAGACGAGGGTTACTCTGAGCGCAGCTCCGATTAGGGCAACGCGTAAGCCCTCCGCGCCATGTGGGATGTGGCAGAACGGTGTTCGTGAACGTGTGCGAGTGCTGAGGAAACCAAGCTGCTCCAGAAGAGAGGGCAGTGCGTTTCCCTACGCTCGGCGTGCACAGAGGGGCTCGAAGGGTCTACGGGCCTGGATGGTGCGTAGCAGACCCAGGTGCGCCTGGGGTTACTCAGTGTTCCTGCCGGGAACAGGGCGCCCCGGCTAGCCTCCCAGGTGTCCAGAAAGCTGTGCTGCCGTTCAAGGTATGCAGAGCAGAGGCCACCGCCTCCTGGAAACTGCAGCACGCCTCCGCTTCTGCACGGCAAACCAGGGCCTTACTTCCAGGCATGGCTTCATGCTGGGTGTGCCGGGAGCCACACAGCACGCTAAGATGCTGACTTTCTCCTCGAGCAGGGTGACTTCAGGCACGAGGGCGGGCCTCGCAGTGTTGCAAGCACAGCGTTCTCTCACGGCAGCTCACACAAGGGCCGTGACAGGGTCTTCCTGGGCACTTCGCACCCACCAGCCACGTTGTCCCGAAGGGCGTTCGAGGGCTCTGGAGACGTAGCGCTCCTCAAGGAACGCGCAGTGTGTGGTTGCCCAGCACTCGGCACGCACGGGGGTCCTCCGAGGGAATCAACCAGTGGACCTCGACGTTGCTCAGCCGGCCCACAGGTGTCTGGAGGCACTCAGGGACCTTGGAGGGAAAATGCTGCACGCCCGTGGGGCCTAGGAGTCCCCGGGCGTGTACTGCCTTGAGAGCAAAGCGACTAAGAACTCCCGGAAAGAGCCGCATGCCTCCCTTTCTGCGCGGCTACTCAGGGCCTAACCTGGAGGCCAGCTCTCACGTTGAGGTCCCCTTTGGCTCTAGAGCCTGCCGTGCGGACGGCCACCGCGGCCGCGGAAGCCCCTGGTTTAGAGAGCGCAAACTCATAATTTTCCCCGAAGCACTCTTCCAGGGCTCACCGGCCCGTCGGGAGCCGGGAATGTCAGGGAGCGTCAAGGCAGGCATGAAGGCCGCCCTCCAAATGGGAAAGCAGGGCTAGTTCCAGCAGGCCCCCGGGTTCATGGGCACACTCAGCGTACATCCCTGTGGTTTCTGGCGAGTCCCGGGAGACACCGGTCACCCTGCGTTTCCTTCCCCGAGTCAACTGATCGAAGGAGGGAGTCCCGCATCCAGCGAACTGTCTCAACCAAGGAAGGCCGTAGCTGCTCCTCTGGGCCTGGGGCTGCCTGCCGTGCCAAAGAAGGAACAGGACTTGAATTGCAGTAAGAACCCAAGCCGCCGTCCTCTAGGAGGCACGGTGCCTTCGGTCAGGGGGTCCCGGACGGAATGCGGAGACGAGGGTTACTCTGAGCGCAGCTCCGATTAGGGCAACGCGTAAGCCCTCCGCGCCATGTGGGATGTGGCAGAACGGTGTTCGTGAACGTGTGCGAGTGCTGAGGAAACCAAGCTGCTCCAGAAGAGAGGGCAGTGCGTTTCCCTACGCTCGGCGTGCACAGAGGGGCTCGAAGGGGCTACGGGCCTGGATGGTGCGTAGCAGACCCAGGTGCGCCTGGGGTTACTCAGTGTTCCTGCCGGGAACAGGGCGCCCCGGCTAGCCTCCCAGGTGTCCAGAAAGCTGTGCTGCCGTTCAAGGTATGCAGAGCAGAGGCCACCGCCTCCTGGAAACTGCAGCACGCCTCCGCTTCTGCACGGCAAACCAGGGCCTTACTTCCAGGCATGGCTTCATGCTGGGTGTGCCGGGAGCCACACAGCACGCTAAGATGCTGACTTTCTCCTCGAGCAGGGTGACTTCAGGCACGAGGGCGGGCCTCGCAGTGTTGCAAGCACAGCGTTCTCTCACGGCAGCTCACACAAGGGCCGTGACAGGGTCTTCCTGGGCACTTCGCACCCACCAGCCACGTTGTCCCGAAGGGCGTTCGAGGGCTCTGGAGACGTAGCGCTCCTCAAGGAACGCGCAGTGTGTGGTTGCCCAGCACTCGGCACGCACGGGGGTCCTCCGAGGGAATCAACCAGTGGACCTCGACGTTGCTCAGCCGGCCCACAGGTGTCTGGAGGCACTCAGGGACCTTGGAGGGAAAATGCTGCACGCCCGTGGGGCCTAGGAGTCCCCGGGCGTGTACTGCCTTGAGAGCAAAGCGACTAAGAACTCCCGGAAAGAGCCGCATGCCTCCCTTTCTGCGCGGCTACTCAGGGCCTAACCTGGAGGCCAGCTCTCACGTTGAGGTCCCCTTTGGCTCTAGAGCCTGCCGTGCGGACGGCCACCGCGGCCGCGGAAGCCCCTGGTTTAGAGAGCGCAAACTCATAATTTTCCCCGAAGCACTCTTCCAGGGCTCACCGGCCCGTCGGGAGCCGGGAATGTCAGGGAGCGTCAAGGCAGGCATGAAGGCCGCCCTCCAAATGGGAAAGCAGGGCTAGTTCCAGCAGGCCCCCGGGTTCATGGGCACACTCAGCGTACATCCCTGTGGTTTCTGGCGAGTCCCGGGAGACACCGGTCACCCTGCGTTTCCTTCCCCGAGTCAACTGATCGAAGGAGGGAGTCCCGCATCCAGCGAACTGTCTCAACCAAGGAAGGCCGTAGCTGCTCCTCTGGGCCTGGGGCTGCCTGCCGTGCCAAAGAAGGAACAGGACTTGAATTGCAGTAAGAACCCAAGCCGCCGTCCTCTAGGAGGCACGGTGCCTTCGGTCAGGGGGTCCCGGACGGAATGCGGAGACGAGGGTTACTCTGAGCGCAGCTCCGATTAGGGCAACGCGTAAGCCCTCCGCGCCATGTGGGATGTGGCAGAACGGTGTTCGTGAACGTGTGCGAGTGCTGAGGAAACCAAGCTGCTCCAGAAGAGAGGGCAGTGCGTTTCCCTACGCTCGGCGTGCACAGAGGGGCTCGAAGGGGCTACGGGCCTGGATGGTGCGTAGCAGACCCAGGTGCGCCTGGGGTTACTCAGTGTTCCTGCCGGGAACAGGGCGCCCCGGCTAGCCTCCCAGGTGTCCAGAAAGCTGTGCTGCCGTTCAAGGTATGCAGAGCAGAGGCCACCGCCTCCTGGAAACTGCAGCACGCCTCCGCTTCTGCACGGCAAACCAGGGCCTTACTTCCAGGCATGGCTTCATGCTGGGTGTGCCGGGAGCCACACAGCACGCTAAGATGCTGACTTTCTCCTCGAGCAGGGTGACTTCAGGCACGAGGGCGGGCCTCGCAGTGTTGCAAGCACAGCGTTCTCTCACGGCAGCTCACACAAGGGCCGTGACAGGGTCTTCCTGGGCACTTCGCACCCACCAGCCACGTTGTCCCGAAGGGCGTTCGAGGGCTCTGGAGACGTAGCGCTCCTC
Source organism: Lagenorhynchus albirostris (assembly GCF_949774975.1). Classification (NCBI taxonomy): domain Eukaryota; kingdom Metazoa; phylum Chordata; class Mammalia; order Artiodactyla; family Delphinidae; genus Lagenorhynchus; species Lagenorhynchus albirostris. The sequence goes on along the minus strand of NW_026783283.1, from coordinate 328,956 downwards.
AAGGAACGCGCGGTGTGTGGTTGCCCAGCACTCGGCACGCACGGGGGTCCTCCGAGGGAATCAACCAGTGGACCTCGACGTTGCTCAGTCGGCCCACAGGTGTCTGGAGGCACTCAGGGACCTTGGAGGGAAAATGCTGCACGCCCGTGGGGCCTAGGAGTCCCCGGGCGTGTACTGCCTTGAGAGCAAAGCGACTAAGAACTCCCGGAAAGAGCCGCATGCCTCCCTTTCTGCGCGGCTACTCAGGGCCTAACCTGGAGGCCAGCTCTCACGTTGAGGTCCCCTTTGGCTCTAGAGCCTGCCGTGCGGACGGCCACCGCGGCCGCGGAAGCCCCTGGTTTAGAGAGCGCAAACTCATAATTTTCCCCGAAGCACTCTTCCAGGGCTCACCGGCCCGTCGGGAGCCGGGAATGTCAGGGAGCGTCAAGGCAGGCATGAAGGCCGCCCTCCAAATGGGAAAGCAGGGCTAGTTCCAGCAGGCCCCCGGGTTCATGGGCACACTCAGCGTACATCCCTGTGGTTTCTGGCGAGTCCCGGGAGACACCGGTCACCCTGCGTTTCCTTCCCCGAGTCAACTGATCGAAGGAGGGAGTCCCGCATCCAGCGAACTGTCTCAACCAAGGAAGGCCGTAGCTGCTCCTCTGGGCCTGGGGCTGCCTGCCGTGCCAAAGAAGGAACAGGACTTGAATTGCAGTAAGAACCCAAGCCGCCGTCCTCTAGGAGGCACGGTGCCTTCGGTCAGGGGGTCCCGGACGGAATGCGGAGACGAGGGTTACTCTGAGCGCAGCTCCGATTAGGGCAACGCGTAAGCCCTCCGCGCCATGTGGGATGTGGCAGAACGGTGTTCGTGAACGTGTGCGAGTGCTGAGGAAACCAAGCTGCTCCAGAAGAGAGGGCGGTGCGTTTCCCTACGCTCGGCGTGCACAGAGGGGCTCGAAGGGGCTACGGGCCTGGATGGTGCGTAGCAGACCCAGGTGCGCCTGGGGTTACTCAGTGTTCCTGCCGGGAACAGGGCGCCCCGGCTAGCCTCCCAGGTGTCCAGAAAGCTGTGCTGCCGTTCAAGGTATGCAGAGCAGAGGCCACCGCCTCCTGGAAACTGCAGCACGCCTCCGCTTCTGCACGGCAAACCAGGGCCTTACTTCCAGGCATGGCTTCATGCTGGGTGTGCCGGGAGCCACACAGCACGCTAAGATGCTGACTTTCTCCTCGAGCAGGGTGACTTCAGGCACGAGGGCGGGCCTCGCAGTGTTGCAAGCACAGCGTTCTCTCACGGCAGCTCACACAAGGGCCGTGACAGGGTCTTCCTGGGCACTTCGCACCCACCAGCCACGTTGTCCCGAAGGGCGTTCGAGGGCTCTGGAGACGTAGCGCTCCTCAAGGAACGCGCGGTGTGTGGTTGCCCAGCACTCGGCACGCACGGGGGTCCTCCGAGGGAATCAACCAGTGGACCTCGACGTTGCTCAGCCGGCCCACAGGTGTCTGGAGGCACTCAGGGACCTTGGAGGGAAAATGCTGCACGCCCGTGGGGCCTAGGAGTCCCCGGGCGTGTACTGCCTTGAGAGCAAAGCGACTAAGAACTCCCGGAAAGAGCCGCATGCCTCCCTTTCTGCGCGGCTACTCAGGGCCTAACCTGGAGGCCAGCTCTCACGTTGAGGTCCCCTTTGGCTCTAGAGCCTGCCGTGCGGACGGCCACCGCGGCCGCGGAAGCCCCTGGTTTAGAGAGCGCAAACTCATAATTTTCCCCGAAGCACTCTTCCAGGGCTCACCGGCCCGTCGGGAGCCGGGAATGTCAGGGAGCGTCAAGGCAGGCATGAAGGCCGCCCTCCAAATGGGAAAGCAGGGCTAGTTCCAGCAGGCCCCCGGGTTCATGGGCACACTCAGCGTACATCCCTGTGGTTTCTGGCGAGTCCCGGGAGACACCGGTCACCCTGCGTTTCCTTCCCCGAGTCAACTGATCGAAGGAGGGAGTCCCGCATCCAGCGAACTGTCTCAACCAAGGAAGGCCGTAGCTGCTCCTCTGGGCCTGGGGCTGCCTGCCGTGCCAAAGAAGGAACAGGACTTGAATTGCAGTAAGAACCCAAGCCGCCGTCCTCTAGGAGGCACGGTGCCTTCGGTCAGGGGGTCCCGGACGGAATGCGGAGACGAGGGTTACTCTGAGCGCAGCTCCGATTAGGGCAACGCGTAAGCCCTCCGCGCCATGTGGGATGTGGCAGAACGGTGTTCGTGAACGTGTGCGAGTGCTGAGGAAACCAAGCTGCTCCAGAAGAGAGGGCAGTGCGTTTCCCTACGCTCGGCGTGCACAGAGGGGCTCGAAGGGGCTACGGGCCTGGATGGTGCGTAGCAGACCCAGGTGCGCCTGGGGTTACTCAGTGTTCCTGCCGGGAACAGGGCGCCCCGGCTAGCCTCCCAGGTGTCCAGAAAGCTGTGCTGCCGTTCAAGGTATGCAGAGCAGAGGCCACCGCCTCCTGGAAACTGCAGCACGCCTCCGCTTCTGCACGGCAAACCAGGGCCTTACTTCCAGGCATGGCTTCATGCTGGGTGTGCCGGGAGCCACACAGCACGCTAAGATGCTGACTTTCTCCTCGAGCAGGGTGACTTCAGGCACGAGGGCGGGCCTCGCAGTGTTGCAAGCACAGCGTTCTCTCACGGCAGCTCACACAAGGGCCATGACAGGGTCTTCCTGGGCACTTCGCACCCACCAGCCACGTTGTCCCGAAGGGCGTTCGAGGGCTCTGGAGACGTAGCGCTCCTCAAGGAACGCGCAGTGTGTGGTTGCCCAGCACTCGGCACGCACGGGGGTCCTCCGAGGGAATCAACCAGTGGACCTCGACGTTGCTCAGCCGGCCCACAGGTGTCTGGAGGCACTCAGGGACCTTGGAGGGAAAATGCTGCACGCCCGTGGGGCCTAGGAGTCCCCGGGCGTGTACTGCCTTGAGAGCAAAGCGACTAAGAACTCCCGGAAAGAGCCGCATGCCTCCCTTTCTGCGCGGCTACTCAGGGCCTAACCTGGAGGCCAGCTCTCACGTTGAGGTTCCCTTTGGCTCTAGAGCCTGCCGTGCGGACGGCCACCGCGGCCGCGGAAGCCCCTGGTTTAGAGAGCGCAAACTCATAATTTTCCCCGAAGCACTCTTCCAGGGCTCACCGGCCCGTCGGGAGCCGGGAATGTCAGGGAGCGTCAAGGCAGGCATGAAGGCCGCCCTCCAAATGGGAAAGCAGGGCTAGTTCCAGCAGGCCCCCGGGTTCATGGGCACACTCAGCGTACATCCCTGTGGTTTCTGGCGAGTCCCGGGAGACACCGGTCACCCTGCGTTTCCTTCCCCGAGTCAACTGATCGAAGGAGGGAGTCCCGCATCCAGCGAACTGTCTCAACCAAGGAAGGCCGTAGCTGCTCCTCTGGGCCTGGGGCTGCCTGCCGTGCCAAAGAAGGAACAGGACTTGAATTGCAGTAAGAACCCAAGCCGCCGTCCTCTAGGAGGCACGGTGCCTTCGGTCAGGGGGTCCCGGACGGAATGCGGAGACGAGGGTTACTCTGAGCGCAGCTCCGATTAGGGCAACGCGTAAGCCCTCCGCGCCATGTGGGATGTGGCAGAACGGTGTTCGTGAACGTGTGCGAGTGCTGAGGAAACCAAGCTGCTCCAGAAGAGAGGGCAGTGCGTTTCCCTACGCTCGGCGTGCACAGAGGGGCTCGAAGGGGCTACGGGCCTGGATGGTGCGTAGCAGACCCAGGTGCGCCTGGGGTTACTCAGTGTTCCTGCCGGGAACAGGGCGCCCCGGCTAGCCTCCCAGGTGTCCAGAAAGCTGTGCTGCCGTTCAAGGTATGCAGAGCAGAGGCCACCGCCTCCTGGAAACTGCAGCACGCCTCCGCTTCTGCACGGCAAACCAGGGCCTTACTTCCAGGCATGGCTTCATGCTGGGTGTGCCGGGAGCCACACAGCACGCTAAGATGCTGACTTTCTCCTCGAGCAGGGTGACTTCAGGCACGAGGGCGGGCCTCGCAGTGTTGCAAGCACAGCGTTCTCTCACGGCAGCTCACACAAGGGCCGTGACAGGGTCTTCCTGGGCACTTCGCACCCACCAGCCACGTTGTCCCGAAGGGCGTTCGAGGGCTCTGGAGACGTAGCGCTCCTCAAGGAACGCGCAGTGTGTGGTTGCCCAGCACTCGGCACGCACGGGGGTCCTCCGAGGGAATCAACCAGTGGACCTCGACGTTGCTCAGCCGGCCCACAGGTGTCTGGAGGCACTCAGGGACCTTGGAGGGAAAATGCTGCACGCCCGTGGGGCCTAGGAGTCCCCGGGCGTGTACTGCCTTGAGAGCAAAGCGACTAAGAACTCCCGGAAAGAGCCGCATGCCTCCCTTTCTGCGCGGCTACTCAGGGCCTAACCTGGAGGCCAGCTCTCACGTTGAGGTTCCCTTTGGCTCTAGAGCCTGCCGTGCGGATGGCCACCGCGGCCGCGGAAGCCCCTGGTTTAGAGAGCGCAAACTCATAATTTTCCCCGAAGCACTCTTCCAGGGCTCACCGGCCCGTCGGGAGCCGGGAATGTCAGGGAGCGTCAAGGCAGGCATGAAGGCCGCCCTCCAAATGGGAAAGCAGGGCTAGTTCCAGCAGGCCCCCGGGTTCATGGGCACACTCAGCGTACATCCCTGTGGTTTCTGGCGAGTCCCGGGAGACACCGGTCACCCTGCGTTTCCTTCCCCGAGTCAACTGATCGAAGGAGGGAGTCCCGCATCCAGCGAACTGTCTCAACCAAGGAAGGCCGTAGCTGCTCCTCTGGGCCTGGGGCTGCCTGCCGTGCCAAAGAAGGAACAGGACTTGAATTGCAGTAAGAACCCAAGCCGCCGTCCTCTAGGAGGCACGGTGCCTTCGGTCAGGGGGTCCCGGACGGAATGCGGAGACGAGGGTTACTCTGAGCGCAGCTCCGATTAGGGCAACGCGTAAGCCCTCCGCGCCATGTGGGATGTGGCAGAACGGTGTTCGTGAACGTGTGCGAGTGCTGAGGAAACCAAGCTGCTCCAGAAGAGAGGGCAGTGCGTTTCCCTACGCTCGGCGTGCACAGAGGGGCTCGAAGGGGCTACGGGCCTGGATGGTGCGTAGCAGACCCAGGTGCGCCTGGGGTTACTCAGTGTTCCTGCCGGGAACAGGGCGCCCCGGCTAGCCTCCCAGGTGTCCAGAAAGCTGTGCTGCCGTTCAAGGTATGCAGAGCAGAGGCCACCGCCTCCTGGAAACTGCAGCACGCCTCCGCTTCTGCACGGCAAACCAGGGCCTTACTTCCAGGCATGGCTTCATGCTGGGTGTGCCGGGAGCCACACAGCACGCTAAGATGCTGACTTTCTCCTCGAGCAGGGTGACTTCAGGCACGAGGGCGGGCCTCGCAGTGTTGCAAGCACAGCGTTCTCTCACGGCAGCTCACACAAGGGCCGTGACAGGGTCTTCCTGGGCACTTCGCACCCACCAGCCACGTTGTCCCGAAGGGCGTTCGAGGGCTCTGGAGACGTAGCGCTCCTCAAGGAACGCGCAGTGTGTGGTTGCCCAGCACTCGGCACGCACGGGGGTCCTCCGAGGGAATCAACCAGTGGACCTCGACGTTGCTCAGCCGGCCCACAGGTGTCTGGAGGCACTCAGGGACCTTGGAGGGAAAATGCTGCACGCCCGTGGGGCCTAGGAGTCCCCGGGCGTGTACTGCCTTGAGAGCAAAGCGACTAAGAACTCCCGGAAAGAGCCGCATGCCTCCCTTTCTGCGCGGCTACTCAGGGCCTAACCTGGAGGCCAGCTCTCACGTTGAGGTTCCCTTTGGCTCTAGAGCCTGCCGTGCGGATGGCCACCGCGGCCGCGGAAGCCCCTGGTTTAGAGAGCGCAAACTCATAATTTTCCCCGAAGCACTCTTCCAGGGCTCACCGGCCCGTCGGGAGCCGGGAATGTCAGGGAGCGTCAAGGCAGGCATGAAGGCCGCCCTCCAAATGGGAAAGCAGGGCTAGTTCCAGCAGGCCCCCGGGTTCATGGGCACACTCAGCGTACATCCCTGTGGTTTCTGGCGAGTCCCGGGAGACACCGGTCACCCTGCGTTTCCTTCCCCGAGTCAACTGATCGAAGGAGGGAGTCCCGCATCCAGCGAACTGTCTCAACCAAGGAAGGCCGTAGCTGCTCCTCTGGGCCTGGGGCTGCCTGCCGTGCCAAAGAAGGAACAGGACTTGAATTGCAGTAAGAACCCAAGCCGCCGTCCTCTAGGAGGCACGGTGCCTTCGGTCAGGGGGTCCCGGACGGAATGCGGAGACGAGGGTTACTCTGAGCGCAGCTCCGATTAGGGCAACGCGTAAGCCCTCCGCGCCATGTGGGATGTGGCAGAACGGTGTTCGTGAACGTGTGCGAGTGCTGAGGAAACCAAGCTGCTCCAGAAGAGAGGGCAGTGCGTTTCCCTACGCTCGGCGTGCACAGAGGGGCTCGAAGGGGCTACGGGCCTGGATGGTGCGTAGCAGACCCAGGTGCGCCTGGGGTTACTCAGTGTTCCTGCCGGGAACAGGGCGCCCCGGCTAGCCTCCCAGGTGTCCAGAAAGCTGTGCTGCCGTTCAAGGTATGCAGAGCAGAGGCCACCGCCTCCTGGAAACTGCAGCACGCCTCCGCTTCTGCACGGCAAACCAGGGCCTTACTTCCAGGCATGGCTTCATGCTGGGTGTGCCGGGAGCCACACAGCACGCTAAGATGCTGACTTTCTCCTCGAGCAGGGTGACTTCAGGCACGAGGGCGGGCCTCGCAGTGTTGCAAGCACAGCGTTCTCTCACGGCAGCTCACACAAGGGCCGTGACAGGGTCTTCCTGGGCACTTCGCACCCACCAGCCACGTTGTCCCGAAGGGCGTTCGAGGGCTCTGGAGACGTAGCGCTCCTCAAGGAACGCGCAGTGTGTGGTTGCCCAGCACTCGGCACGCACGGGGGTCCTCCGAGGGAATCAACCAGTGGACCTCGACGTTGCTCAGCCGGCCCACAGGTGTCTGGAGGCACTCAGGGACCTTGGAGGGAAAATGCTGCACGCCCGTGGGGCCTAGGAGTCCCCGGGCGTGTACTGCCTTGAGAGCAAAGCGACTAAGAACTCCCGGAAAGAGCCGCATGCCTCCCTTTCTGCGCGGCTACTCAGGGCCTAACCTGGAGGCCAGCTCTCACGTTGAGGTTCCCTTTGGCTCTAGAGCCTGCCGTGCGGACGGCCACCGCGGCCGCGGAAGCCCCTGGTTTAGAGAGCGCAAACTCATAATTTTCCCCGAAGCACTCTTCCAGGGCTCACCGGCCCGTCGGGAGCCGGGAATGTCAGGGAGCGTCAAGGCAGGCATGAAGGCCGCCCTCCAAATGGGAAAGCAGGGCTAGTTCCAGCAGGCCCCCGGGTTCATGGGCACACTCAGCGTACATCCCTGTGGTTTCTGGCGAGTCCCGGGAGACACCGGTCACCCTGCGTTTCCTTCCCCGAGTCAACTGATCGAAGGAGGGAGTCCCGCATCCAGCGAACTGTCTCAACCAAGGAAGGCCGTAGCTGCTCCTCTGGGCCTGGGGCTGCCTGCCGTGCCAAAGAAGGAACAGGACTTGAATTGCAGTAAGAACCCAAGCCGCCGTCCTCTAGGAGGCACGGTGCCTTCGGTCAGGGGGTCCCGGACGGAATGCGGAGACGAGGGTTACTCTGAGCGCAGCTCCGATTAGGGCAACGCGTAAGCCCTCCGCGCCATGTGGGATGTGGCAGAACGGTGTTCGTGAACGTGTGCGAGTGCTGAGGAAACCAAGCTGCTCCAGAAGAGAGGGCAGTGCGTTTCCCTACGCTCGGCGTGCACAGAGGGGCTCGAAGGGGCTACGGGCCTGGATGGTGCGTAGCAGACCCAGGTGCGCCTGGGGTTACTCAGTGTTCCTGCCGGGAACAGGGCGCCCCGGCTAGCCTCCCAGGTGTCCAGAAAGCTGTGCTGCCGTTCAAGGTATGCAGAGCAGAGGCCACCGCCTCCTGGAAACTGCAGCACGCCTCCGCTTCTGCACGGCAAACCAGGGCCTTACTTCCAGGCATGGCTTCATGCTGGGTGTGCCGGGAGCCACACAGCACGCTAAGATGCTGACTTTCTCCTCGAGCAGGGTGACTTCAGGCACGAGGGCGGGCCTCGCAGTGTTGCAAGCACAGCGTTCTCTCACGGCAGCTCACACAAGGGCCGTGACAGGGTCTTCCTGGGCACTTCGCACCCACCAGCCACGTTGTCCCGAAGGGCGTTCGAGGGCTCTGGAGACGTAGCGCTCCTCAAGGAACGCGCAGTGTGTGGTTGCCCAGCACTCGGCACGCACGGGGGTCCTCCGAGGGAATCAACCAGTGGACCTCGACGTTGCTCAGCCGGCCCACAGGTGTCTGGAGGCACTCAGGGACCTTGGAGGGAAAATGCTGCACGCCCGTGGGGCCTAGGAGTCCCCGGGCGTGTACTGCCTTGAGAGCAAAGCGACTAAGAACTCCCGGAAAGAGCCGCATGCCTCCCTTTCTGCGCGGCTACTCAGGGCCTAACCTGGAGGCCAGCTCTCACGTTGAGGTTCCCTTTGGCTCTAGAGCCTGCCGTGCGGACGGCCACCGCGGCCGCGGAAGCCCCTGGTTTAGAGAGCGCAAACTCATAATTTTCCCCGAAGCACTCTTCCAGGGCTCACCGGCCCGTCGGGAGCCGGGAATGTCAGGGAGCGTCAAGGCAGGCATGAAGGCCGCCCTCCAAATGGGAAAGCAGGGCTAGTTCCAGCAGGCCCCCGGGTTCATGGGCACACTCAGCGTACATCCCTGTGGTTTCTGGCGAGTCCCGGGAGACACCGGTCACCCTGCGTTTCCTTCCCCGAGTCAACTGATCGAAGGAGGGAGTCCCGCATCCAGCGAACTGTCTCAACCAAGGAAGGCCGTAGCTGCTCCTCTGGGCCTGGGGCTGCCTGCCGTGCCAAAGAAGGAACAGGACTTGAATTGCAGTAAGAACCCAAGCCGCCGTCCTCTAGGAGGCACGGTGCCTTCGGTCAGGGGGTCCCGGACGGAATGCGGAGACGAGGGTTACTCTGAGCGCAGCTCCGATTAGGGCAACGCGTAAGCCCTCCGCGCCATGTGGGATGTGGCAGAACGGTGTTCGTGAACGTGTGCGAGTGCTGAGGAAACCAAGCTGCTCCAGAAGAGAGGGCAGTGCGTTTCCCTACGCTCGGCGTGCACAGAGGGGCTCGAAGGGGCTACGGGCCTGGATGGTGCGTAGCAGACCCAGGTGCGCCTGGGGTTACTCAGTGTTCCTGCCGGGAACAGGGCGCCCCGGCTAGCCTCCCAGGTGTCCAGAAAGCTGTGCTGCCGTTCAAGGTATGCAGAGCAGAGGCCACCGCCTCCTGGAAACTGCAGCACGCCTCCGCTTCTGCACGGCAAACCAGGGCCTTACTTCCAGGCATGGCTTCATGCTGGGTGTGCCGGGAGCCACACAGCACGCTAAGATGCTGACTTTCTCCTCGAGCAGGGTGACTTCAGGCACGAGGGCGGGCCTTGCAGTGTTGCAAGCACAGCGTTCTCTCACGGCAGCTCACACAAGGGCCGTGACAGGGTCTTCCTGGGCACTTCGCACCCACCAGCCACGTTGTCCCGAAGGGCGTTCGAGGGCTCTGGAGACGTAGCGCTCCTCAAGGAACGCGCAGTGTGTGGTTGCCCAGCACTCGGCACGCACGGGGGTCCTCCGAGGGAATCAACCAGTGGACCTCGACGTTGCTCAGCCGGCCCACAGGTGTCTGGAGGCACTCAGGGACCTTGGAGGGAAAATGCTGCACGCCCGTGGGGCCTAGGAGTCCCCGGGCGTGTACTGCCTTGAGAGCAAAGCGACTAAGAACTCCCGGAAAGAGCCGCATGCCTCCCTTTCTGCGCGGCTACTCAGGGCCTAACCTGGAGGCCAGCTCTCACGTTGAGGTTCCCTTTGGCTCTAGAGCCTGCCGTGCGGACGGCCACCGCGGCCGCGGAAGCCCCTGGTTTAGAGAGCGCAAACTCATAATTTTCCCCGAAGCACTCTTCCAGGGCTCACCGGCCCGTCGGGAGCCGGGAATGTCAGGGAGCGTCAAGGCAGGCATGAAGGCCGCCCTCCAAATGGGAAAGCAGGGCTAGTTCCAGCAGGCCCCCGGGTTCATGGGCACACTCAGCGTACATCCCTGTGGTTTCTGGCGAGTCCCGGGAGACACCGGTCACCCTGCGTTTCCTTCCCCGAGTCAACTGATCGAAGGAGGGAGTCCCGCATCCAGCGAACTGTCTCAACCAAGGAAGGCCGTAGCTGCTCCTCTGGGCCTGGGGCTGCCTGCCGTGCCAAAGAAGGAACAGGACTTGAATTGCAGTAAGAACCCAAGCCGCCGTCCTCTAGGAGGCACGGTGCCTTCGGTCAGGGGGTCCCGGACGGAATGCGGAGACGAGGGTTACTCTGAGCGCAGCTCCGATTAGGGCAACGCGTAAGCCCTCCGCGCCACGTGGGATGTGGCAGAACGGTGTTCGTGAACGTGTGCGAGTGCTGAGGAAACCAAGCTGCTCCAGAAGAGAGGGCAGTGCGTTTCCCTACGCTCGGCGTGCACAGAGGGGCTCGAAGGGGCTACGGGCCTGGATGGTGCGTAGCAGACCCAGGTGCGCCTGGGGTTACTCAGTGTTCCTGCCGGGAACAGGGCGCCCCGGCTAGCCTCCCAGGTGTCCAGAAAGCTGTGCTGCCGTTCAAGGTATGCAGAGCAGAGGCCACCGCCTCCTGGAAACTGCAGCACGCCTCCGCTTCTGCACGGCAAACCAGGGCCTTACTTCCAGGCATGGCTTCATGCTGGGTGTGCCGGGAGCCACACAGCACGCTAAGATGCTGACTTTCTCCTCGAGCAGGGTGACTTCAGGCACGAGGGCGGGCCTCGCAGTGTTGCAAGCACAGCGTTCTCTCACGGCAGCTCACACAAGGGCCGTGACAGGGTCTTCCTGGGCACTTCGCACCCACCAGCCACGTTGTCCCGAAGGGCGTTCGAGGGCTCTGGAGACGTAGCGCTCCTCAAGGAACGCGCGGTGTGTGGTTGCCCAGCACTCGGCACGCACGGGGGTCCTCCGAGGGAATCAACCAGTGGACCTCGACGTTGCTCAGCTGGCCCACAGGTGTCTGGAGGCACTCAGGGACCTTGGAGGGAAAATGCTGCACGCCCGTGGGGCCTAGGAGTCCCCGGGCGTGTACTGCCTTGAGAGCAAAGCGACTAAGAACTCCCGGAAAGAGCCGCATGCCTCCCTTTCTGCGCGGCTACTCAGGGCCTAACCTGGAGGCCAGCTCTCACGTTGAGGTTCCCTTTGGCTCTAGAGCCTGCCGTGCGGACGGCCACCGCGGCCGCGGAAGCCCCTGGTTTAGAGAGCGCAAACTCATAATTTTCCCCGAAGCACTCTTCCAGGGCTCACCGGCCCGTCGGGAGCCGGGAATGTCAGGGAGCGTCAAGGCAGGCATGAAGGCCGCCCTCCAAATGGGAAAGCAGGGCTAGTTCCAGCAGGCCCCCGGGTTCATGGGCACACTCAGCGTACATCCCTGTGGTTTCTGGCGAGTCCCGGGAGACACCGGTCACCCTGCGTTTCCTTCCCCGAGTCAACTGATCGAAGGAGGGAGTCCCGCATCCAGCGAACTGTCTCAACCAAGGAAGGCCGTAGCTGCTCCTCTGGGCCTGGGGCTGCCTGCCGTGCCAAAGAAGGAACAGGACTTGAATTGCAGTAAGAACCCAAGCCGCCGTCCTCTAGGAGGCACGGTGCCTTCGGTCAGGGGGTCCCGGACGGAATGCGGAGACGAGGGTTACTCTGAGCGCAGCTCCGATTAGGGCAACGCGTAAGCCCTCCGCGCCACGTGGGATGTGGCAGAACGGTGTTCGTGAACGTGTGCGAGTGCTGAGGAAACCAAGCTGCTCCAGAAGAGAGGGCAGTGCGTTTCCCTACGCTCGGCGTGCACAGAGGGGCTCGAAGGGGCTACGGGCCTGGATGGTGCGTAGCAGACCCAGGTGCGCCTGGGGTTACTCAGTGTTCCTGCCGGGAACAGGGCGCCCCGGCTAGCCTCCCAGGTGTCCAGAAAGCTGTGCTGCCGTTCAAGGTATGCAGAGCAGAGGCCACCGCCTCCTGGAAACTGCAGCACGCCTCCGCTTCTGCACGGCAAACCAGGGCCTTACTTCCAGGCATGGCTTCATGCTGGGTGTGCCGGGAGCCACACAGCACGCTAAGATGCTGACTTTCTCCTCGAGCAGGGTGACTTCAGGCACGAGGGCGGGCCTCGCAGTGTTGCAAGCACAGCGTTCTCTCACGGCAGCTCACACAAGGGCCGTGACAGGGTCTTCCTGGGCACTTCGCACCCACCAGCCACGTTGTCCCGAAGGGCGTTCGAGGGCTCTGGAGACGTAGCGCTCCTCAAGGAACGCGCAGTGTGTGGTTGCCCAGCACTCGGCACGCACGGGGGTCCTCCGAGGGAATCAACCAGTGGACCTCGACGTTGCTCAGCCGGCCCACAGGTGTCTGGAGGCACTCAGGGACCTTGGAGGGAAAATGCTGCACGCCCGTGGGGCCTAGGAGTCCCCGGGCGTGTACTGCCTTGAGAGCAAAGCGACTAAGAACTCCCGGAAAGAGCCGCATGCCTCCCTTTCTGCGCGGCTACTCAGGGCCTAACCTGGAGGCCAGCTCTCACGTTGAGGTTCCCTTTGGCTCTAGAGCCTGCCGTGCGGACGGCCACCGCGGCCGCGGAAGCCCCTGGTTTAGAGAGCGCAAACTCATAATTTTCCCCGAAGCACTCTTCCAGGGCTCACCGGCCCGTCGGGAGCCGGGAATGTCAGGGAGCGTCAAGGCAGGCATGAAGGCCGCCCTCCAAATGGGAAAGCAGGGCTAGTTCCAGCAGGCCCCCGGGTTCATGGGCACACTCAGCGTACATCCCTGTGGTTTCTGGCGAGTCCCGGGAGACACCGGTCACCCTGCGTTTCCTTCCCCGAGTCAACTGATCGAAGGAGGGAGTCCCGCATCCAGCGAACTGTCTCAACCAAGGAAGGCCGTAGCTGCTCCTCTGGGCCTGGGGCTGCCTGCCGTGCCAAAGAAGGAACAGGACTTGAATTGCAGTAAGAACCCAAGCCGCCGTCCTCTAGGAGGCACGGTGCCTTCGGTCAGGGGGTCCCGGACGGAATGCGGAGACGAGGGTTACTCTGAGCGCAGCTCCGATTAGGGCAACGCGTAAGCCCTCCGCGCCATGTGGGATGTGGCAGAACGGTGTTCGTGAACGTGTGCGAGTGCTGAGGAAACCAAGCTGCTCCAGAAGAGAGGGCAGTGCGTTTCCCTACGCTCGGCGTGCACAGAGGGGCTCGAAGGGGCTACGGGCCTGGATGGTGCGTAGCAGACCCAGGTGCGCCTGGGGTTACTCAGTGTTCCTGCCGGGAACAGGGCGCCCCGGCTAGCCTCCCAGGTGTCCAGAAAGCTGTGCTGCCGTTCAAGGTATGCAGAGCAGAGGCCACCGCCTCCTGGAAACTGCAGCACGCCTCCGCTTCTGCACGGCAAACCAGGGCCTTACTTCCAGGCATGGCTTCATGCTGGGTGTGCCGGGAGCCACACAGCACGCTAAGATGCTGACTTTCTCCTCGAGCAGGGTGACTTCAGGCACGAGGGCGGGCCTCGCAGTGTTGCAAGCACAGCGTTCTCTCACGGCAGCTCACACAAGGGCCGTGACAGGGTCTTCCTGGGCACTTCGCACCCACCAGCCACGTTGTCCCGAAGGGCGTTCGAGGGCTCTGGAGACGTAGCGCTCCTCAAGGAACGCGCGGTGTGTGGTTGCCCAGCACTCGGCACGCACGGGGGTCCTCCGAGGGAATCAACCAGTGGACCTCGACGTTGCTCAGCCGGCCCACAGGTGTCTGGAGGCACTCAGGGACCTTGGAGGGAAAATGCTGCACGCCCGTGGGGCCTAGGAGTCCCCGGGCGTGTACTGCCTTGAGAGCAAAGCGACTAAGAACTCCCGGAAAGAGCCGCATGCCTCCCTTTCTGCGCGGCTACTCAGGGCCTAACCTGGAGGCCAGCTCTCACGTTGAGGTTCCCTTTGGCTCTAGAGCCTGCCGTGCAGACGGCCACCGCGGCCGCGGAAGCCCCTGGTTTAGAGAGCGCAAACTCATAATTTTCCCCGAAGCACTCTTCCAGGGCTCACCGGCCCGTCGGGAGCCGGGAATGTCAGGGAGCGTCAAGGCAGGCATGAAGGCCGCCCTCCAAATGGGAAAGCAGGGCTAGTTCCAGCAGGCCCCCGGGTTCATGGGCACACTCAGCGTACATCCCTGTGGTTTCTGGCGAGTCCCGGGAGACACCGGTCACCCTGCGTTTCCTTCCCCGAGTCAACTGATCGAAGGAGGGAGTCCCGCATCCAGCGAACTGTCTCAACCAAGGAAGGCCGTAGCTGCTCCTCTGGGCCTGGGGCTGCCTGCCGTGCCAAAGAAGGAACAGGACTTGAATTGCAGTAAGAACCCAAGCCGCCGTCCTCTAGGAGGCACGGTGCCTTCGGTCAGGGGGTCCCGGACGGAATGCGGAGACGAGGGTTACTCTGAGCGCAGCTCCGATTAGGGCAACGCGTAAGCCCTCCGCGCCACGTGGGATGTGGCAGAACGGTGTTCGTGAACGTGTGCGAGTGCTGAGGAAACCAAGCTGCTCCAGAAGAGAGGGCAGTGCGTTTCCCTACGCTCGGCGTGCACAGAGGGGCTCGAAGGGGCTACGGGCCTGGATGGTGCGTAGCAGACCCAGGTGCGCCTGGGGTTACTCAGTGTTCCTGCCGGGAACAGGGCGCCCCGGCTAGCCTCCCAGGTGTCCAGAAAGCTGTGCTGCCGTTCAAGGTATGCAGAGCAGAGGCCACCGCCTCCTGGAAACTGCAGCACGCCTCCGCTTCTGCACGGCAAACCAGGGCCTTACTTCCAGGCATGGCTTCATGCTGGGTGTGCCGGGAGCCACACAGCACGCTAAGATGCTGACTTTCTCCTCGAGCAGGGTGACTTCAGGCACGAGGGCGGGCCTCGCAGTGTTGCAAGCACAGCGTTCTCTCACGGCAGCTCACACAAGGGCCATGACAGGGTCTTCCTGGGCACTTCGCACCCACCAGCCACGTTGTCCCGAAGGGCGTTCGAGGGCTCTGGAGACGTAGCGCTCCTCAAGGAACGCGCAGTGTGTGGTTGCCCAGCACTCGGCACGCACGGGGGTCCTCCGAGGGAATCAACCAGTGGACCTCGACGTTGCTCAGCCGGCCCACAGGTGTCTGGAGGCACTCAGGGACCTTGGAGGGAAAATGCTGCACGCCCGTGGGGCCTAGGAGTCCCCGGGCGTGTACTGCCTTGAGAGCAAAGCGACTAAGAACTCCCGGAAAGAGCCGCATGCCTCCCTTTCTGCGCGGCTACTCAGGGCCTAACCTGGAGGCCAGCTCTCACGTTGAGGTTCCCTTTGGCTCTAGAGCCTGCCGTGCGGACGGCCACCGCGGCCGCGGAAGCCCCTGGTTTAGAGAGCGCAAACTCATAATTTTCCCCGAAGCACTCTTCCAGGGCTCACCGGCCCGTCGGGAGCCGGGAATGTCAGGGAGCGTCAAGGCAGGCATGAAGGCCGCCCTCCAAATGGGAAAGCAGGGCTAGTTCCAGCAGGCCCCCGGGTTCATGGGCACACTCAGCGTACATCCCTGTGGTTTCTGGCGAGTCCCGGGAGACACCGGTCACCCTGCGTTTCCTTCCCCGAGTCAACTGATCGAAGGAGGGAGTCCCGCATCCAGCGAACTGTCTCAACCAAGGAAGGCCGTAGCTGCTCCTCTGGGCCTGGGGCTGCCTGCCGTGCCAAAGAAGGAACAGGACTTGAATTGCAGTAAGAACCCAAGCCGCCGTCCTCTAGGAGGCACGGTGCCTTCGGTCAGGGGGTCCCGGACGGAATGCGGAGACGAGGGTTACTCTGAGCGCAGCTCCGATTAGGGCAACGCGTAAGCCCTCCGCGCCACGTGGGATGTGGCAGAACGGTGTTCGTGAACGTGTGCGAGTGCTGAGGAAACCAAGCTGCTCCAGAAGAGAGGGCAGTGCGTTTCCCTACGCTCGGCGTGCACAGAGGGGCTCGAAGGGGCTACGGGCCTGGATGGTGCGTAGCAGACCCAGGTGCGCCTGGGGTTACTCAGTGTTCCTGCCGGGAACAGGGCGCCCCGGCTAGCCTCCCAGGTGTCCAGAAAGCTGTGCTGCCGTTCAAGGTATGCAGAGCAGAGGCCACCGCCTCCTGGAAACTGCAGCACGCCTCCGCTTCTGCACGGCAAACCAGGGCCTTACTTCCAGGCATGGCTTCATGCTGGGTGTGCCGGGAGCCACACAGCACGCTAAGATGCTGACTTTCTCCTCGAGCAGGGTGACTTCAGGCACGAGGGCGGGCCTCGCAGTGTTGCAAGCACAGCGTTCTCTCACGGCAGCTCACACAAGGGCCATGACAGGGTCTTCCTGGGCACTTCGCACCCACCAGCCACGTTGTCCCGAAGGGCGTTCGAGGGCTCTGGAGACGTAGCGCTCCTCAAGGAACGCGCAGTGTGTGGTTGCCCAGCACTCGGCACGCACGGGGGTCCTCCGGGGGAATCAACCAGTGGACCTCGACGTTGCTCAGCCGGCCCACAGGTGTCTGGAGGCACTCAGGGACCTTGGAGGGAAAATGCTGCACGCCCGTGGGGCCTAGGAGTCCCCGGGCGTGTACTGCCTTGAGAGCAAAGCGACTAAGAACTCCCGGAAAGAGCCGCATGCCTCCCTTTCTGCGCGGCTACTCAGGGCCTAACCTGGAGGCCAGCTCTCACGTTGAGGTTCCCTTTGGCTCTAGAGCCTGCCGTGCGGACGGCCACCGCGGCCGCGGAAGCCCCTGGTTTAGAGAGCGCAAACTCATAATTTTCCCCGAAGCACTCTTCCAGGGCTCACCGGCCCGTCGGGAGCCGGGAATGTCAGGGAGCGTCAAGGCAGGCATGAAGGCCGCCCTCCAAATGGGAAAGCAGGGCTAGTTCCAGCAGGCCCCCGGGTTCATGGGCACACTCAGCGTACATCCCTGTGGTTTCTGGCGAGTCCCGGGAGACACCGGTCACCCTGCGTTTCCTTCCCCGAGTCAACTGATCGAAGGAGGGAGTCCCGCATCCAGCGAACTGTCTCAACCAAGGAAGGCCGTAGCTGCTCCTCTGGGCCTGGGGCTGCCTGCCGTGCCAAAGAAGGAACAGGACTTGAATTGCAGTAAGAACCCAAGCCGCCGTCCTCTAGGAGGCACGGTGCCTTCGGTCAGGGGGTCCCGGACGGAATGCGGAGACGAGGGTTACTCTGAGCGCAGCTCCGATTAGGGCAACACGTAAGCCCTCCGCGCCATGTGGGATGTGGCAGAACGGTGTTCGTGAACGTGTGCGAGTGCTGAGGAAACCAAGCTGCTCCAGAAGAGAGGGCAGTGCGTTTCCCTACGCTCGGCGTGCACAGAGGGGCTCGAAGGGGCTACGGGCCTGGATGGTGCGTAGCAGACCCAGGTGCGCCTGGGGTTACTCAGTGTTCCTGCCGGGAACAGGGCGCCCCGGCTAGCCTCCCAGGTGTCCAGAAAGCTGTGCTGCCGTTCAAGGTATGCAGAGCAGAGGCCACCGCCTCCTGGAAACTGCAGCACGCCTCCGCTTCTGCACGGCAAACCAGGGCCTTACTTCCAGGCATGGCTTCATGCTGGGTGTGCCGGGAGCCACACAGCACGCTAAGATGCTGACTTTCTCCTCGAGCAGGGTGACTTCAGGCACGAGGGCGGGCCTCGCAGTGTTGCAAGCACAGCGTTCTCTCACGGCAGCTCACACAAGGGCCATGACAGGGTCTTCCTGGGCACTTCGCACCCACCAGCCACGTTGTCCCGAAGGGCGTTCGAGGGCTCTGGAGACGTAGCGCTCCTCAAGGAACGCGCGGTGTGTGGTTGCCCAGCACTCGGCACGCACGGGGGTCCTCCGGGGGAATCAACCAGTGGACCTCGACGTTGCTCAGCCGGCCCACAGGTGTCTGGAGGCACTCAGGGACCTTGGAGGGAAAATGCTGCACGCCCGTGGGGCCTAGGAGTCCCCGGGCGTGTACTGCCTTGAGAGCAAAGCGACTAAGAACTCCCGGAAAGAGCCGCATGCCTCCCTTTCTGCGCGGCTACTCAGGGCCTAACCTGGAGGCCAGCTCTCACGTTGAGGTTCCCTTTGGCTCTAGAGCCTGCCGTGCGGACGGCCACCGCGGCCGCGGAAGCCCCTGGTTTAGAGAGCGCAAACTCATAATTTTCCCCGAAGCACTCTTCCAGGGCTCACCGGCCCGTCGGGAGCCGGGAATGTCAGGGAGCGTCAAGGCAGGCATGAAGGCCGCCCTCCAAATGGGAAAGCAGGGCTAGTTCCAGCAGGCCCCCGGGTTCATGGGCACACTCAGCGTACATCCCTGTGGTTTCTGGCGAGTCCCGGGAGACACCGGTCACCCTGCGTTTCCTTCCCCGAGTCAACTGATCGAAGGAGGGAGTCCCGCATCCAGCGAACTGTCTCAACCAAGGAAGGCCGTAGCTGCTCCTCTGGGCCTGGGGCTGCCTGCCGTGCCAAAGAAGGAACAGGACTTGAATTGCAGTAAGAACCCAAGCCGCCGTCCTCTAGGAGGCACGGTGCCTTCGGTCAGGGGGTCCCGGACGGAATGCGGAGACGAGGGTTACTCTGAGCGCAGCTCCGATTAGGGCAACGCGTAAGCCCTCCGCGCCATGTGGGATGTGGCAGAACGGTGTTCGTGAACGTGTGCGAGTGCTGAGGAAACCAAGCTGCTCCAGAAGAGAGGGCAGTGCGTTTCCCTACGCTCGGCGTGCACAGAGGGGCTCGAAGGGGCTACGGGCCTGGATGGTGCGTAGCAGACCCAGGTGCGCCTGGGGTTACTCAGTGTTCCTGCCGGGAACAGGGCGCCCCGGCTAGCCTCCCAGGTGTCCAGAAAGCTGTGCTGCCGTTCAAGGTATGCAGAGCAGAGGCCACCGCCTCCTGGAAACTGCAGCACGCCTCCGCTTCTGCACGGCAAACCAGGGCCTTACTTCCAGGCATGGCTTCATGCTGGGTGTGCCGGGAGCCACACAGCACGCTAAGATGCTGACTTTCTCCTCGAGCAGGGTGACTTCAGGCACGAGGGCGGGCCTCGCAGTGTTGCAAGCACAGCGTTCTCTCACGGCAGCTCACACAAGGGCCGTGACAGGGTCTTCCTGGGCACTTCGCACCCACCAGCCACGTTGTCCCGAAGGGCGTTCGAGGGCTCTGGAGACGTAGCGCTCCTCAAGGAACGCGCAGTGTGTGGTTGCCCAGCACTCGGCACGCACGGGGGTCCTCCGGGGGAATCAACCAGTGGACCTCGACGTTGCTCAGCCGGCCCACAGGTGTCTGGAGGCACTCAGGGACCTTGGAGGGAAAATGCTGCACGCCCGTGGGGCCTAGGAGTCCCCGGGCGTGTACTGCCTTGAGAGCAAAGCGACTAAGAACTCCCGGAAAGAGCCGCATGCCTCCCTTTCTGCGCGGCTACTCAGGGCCTAACCTGGAGGCCAGCTCTCACGTTGAGGTTCCCTTTGGCTCTAGAGCCTGCCGTGCGGACGGCCACCGCGGCCGCGGAAGCCCCTGGTTTAGAGAGCGCAAACTCATAATTTTCCCCGAAGCACTCTTCCAGGGCTCACCGGCCCGTCGGGAGCCGGGAATGTCAGGGAGCGTCAAGGCAGGCATGAAGGCCGCCCTCCAAATGGGAAAGCAGGGCTAGTTCCAGCAGGCCCCCGGGTTCATGGGCACACTCAGCGTACATCCCTGTGGTTTCTGGCGAGTCCCGGGAGACACCGGTCACCCTGCGTTTCCTTCCCCGAGTCAACTGATCGAAGGAGGGAGTCCCGCATCCAGCGAACTGTCTCAACCAAGGAAGGCCGTAGCTGCTCCTCTGGGCCTGGGGCTGCCTGCCGTGCCAAAGAAGGAACAGGACTTGAATTGCAGTAAGAACCCAAGCCGCCGTCCTCTAGGAGGCACGGTGCCTTCGGTCAGGGGGTCCCGGACGGAATGCGGAGACGAGGGTTACTCTGAGCGCAGCTCCGATTAGGGCAACGCGTAAGCCCTCCGCGCCATGTGGGATGTGGCAGAACGGTGTTCGTGAACGTGTGCGAGTGCTGAGGAAACCAAGCTGCTCCAGAAGAGAGGGCAGTGCGTTTCCCTACGCTCGGCGTGCACAGAGGGGCTCGAAGGGGCTACGGGCCTGGATGGTGCGTAGCAGACCCAGGTGCGCCTGGGGTTACTCAGTGTTCCTGCCGGGAACAGGGCGCCCCGGCTAGCCTCCCAGGTGTCCAGAAAGCTGTGCTGCCGTTCAAGGTATGCAGAGCAGAGGCCACCGCCTCCTGGAAACTGCAGCACGCCTCCGCTTCTGCACGGCAAACCAGGGCCTTACTTCCAGGCATGGCTTCATGCTGGGTGTGCCGGGAGCCACACAGCACGCTAAGATGCTGACTTTCTCCTCGAGCAGGGTGACTTCAGGCACGAGGGCGGGCCTCGCAGTGTTGCAAGCACAGCGTTCTCTCACGGCAGCTCACACAAGGGCCGTGACAGGGTCTTCCTGGGCACTTCGCACCCACCAGCCACGTTGTCCCGAAGGGCGTTCGAGGGCTCTGGAGACGTAGCGCTCCTCAAGGAACGCGCAGTGTGTGGTTGCCCAGCACTCGGCACGCACGGGGGTCCTCCGGGGGAATCAACCAGTGGACCTCGACGTTGCTCAGCCGGCCCACAGGTGTCTGGAGGCACTCAGGGACCTTGGAGGGAAAATGCTGCACGCCCGTGGGGCCTAGGAGTCCCCGGGCGTGTACTGCCTTGAGAGCAAAGCGACTAAGAACTCCCGGAAAGAGCCGCATGCCTCCCTTTCTGCGCGGCTACTCAGGGCCTAACCTGGAGGCCAGCTCTCACGTTGAGGTTCCCTTTGGCTCTAGAGCCTGCCGTGCGGACGGCCACCGCGGCCGCGGAAGCCCCTGGTTTAGAGAGCGCAAACTCATAATTTTCCCCGAAGCACTCTTCCAGGGCTCACCGGCCCGTCGGGAGCCGGGAATGTCAGGGAGCGTCAAGGCAGGCATGAAGGCCGCCCTCCAAATGGGAAAGCAGGGCTAGTTCCAGCAGGCCCCCGGGTTCATGGGCACACTCAGCGTACATCCCTGTGGTTTCTGGCGAGTCCCGGGAGACACCGGTCACCCTGCGTTTCCTTCCCCGAGTCAACTGATCGAAGGAGGGAGTCCCGCATCCAGCGAACTGTCTCAACCAAGGAAGGCCGTAGCTGCTCCTCTGGGCCTGGGGCTGCCTGCCGTGCCAAAGAAGGAACAGGACTTGAATTGCAGTAAGAACCCAAGCCGCCGTCCTCTAGGAGGCACGGTGCCTTCGGTCAGGGGGTCCCGGACGGAATGCGGAGACGAGGGTTACTCTGAGCGCAGCTCCGATTAGGGCAACGCGTAAGCCCTCCGCGCCATGTGGGATGTGGCAGAACGGTGTTCGTGAACGTGTGCGAGTGCTGAGGAAACCAAGCTGCTCCAGAAGAGAGGGCAGTGCGTTTCCCTACGCTCGGCGTGCACAGAGGGGCTCGAAGGGGCTACGGGCCTGGATGGTGCGTAGCAGACCCAGGTGCGCCTGGGGTTACTCAGTGTTCCTGCCGGGAACAGGGCGCCCCGGCTAGCCTCCCAGGTGTCCAGAAAGCTGTGCTGCCGTTCAAGGTATGCAGAGCAGAGGCCACCGCCTCCTGGAAACTGCAGCACGCCTCCGCTTCTGCACGGCAAACCAGGGCCTTACTTCCAGGCATGGCTTCATGCTGGGTGTGCCGGGAGCCACACAGCACGCTAAGATGCTGACTTTCTCCTCGAGCAGGGTGACTTCAGGCACGAGGGCGGGCCTCGCAGTGTTGCAAGCACAGCGTTCTCTCACGGCAGCTCACACAAGGGCCGTGACAGGGTCTTCCTGGGCACTTCGCACCCACCAGCCACGTTGTCCCGAAGGGCGTTCGAGGGCTCTGGAGACGTAGCGCTCCTCAAGGAACGCGCAGTGTGTGGTTGCCCAGCACTCGGCACGCACGGGGGTCCTCCGAGGGAATCAACCAGTGGACCTCGACGTTGCTCAGCCGGCCCACAGGTGTCTGGAGGCACTCAGGGACCTTGGAGGGAAAATGCTGCACGCCCGTGGGGCCTAGGAGTCCCCGGGCGTGTACTGCCTTGAGAGCAAAGCGACTAAGAACTCCCGGAAAGAGCCGCATGCCTCCCTTTCTGCGCGGCTACTCAGGGCCTAACCTGGAGGCCAGCTCTCACGTTGAGGTTCCCTTTGGCTCTAGAGCCTGCCGTGCGGACGGCCACCGCGGCCGCGGAAGCCCCTGGTTTAGAGAGCGCAAACTCATAATTTTCCCCGAAGCACTCTTCCAGGGCTCACCGGCCCGTCGGGAGCCGGGAATGTCAGGGAGCGTCAAGGCAGGCATGAAGGCCGCCCTCCAAATGGGAAAGCAGGGCTAGTTCCAGCAGGCCCCCGGGTTCATGGGCACACTCAGCGTACATCCCTGTGGTTTCTGGCGAGTCCCGGGAGACACCGGTCACCCTGCGTTTCCTTCCCCGAGTCAACTGATCGAAGGAGGGAGTCCCGCATCCAGCGAACTGTCTCAACCAAGGAAGGCCGTAGCTGCTCCTCTGGGCCTGGGGCTGCCTGCCGTGCCAAAGAAGGAACAGGACTTGAATTGCAGTAAGAACCCAAGCCGCCGTCCTCTAGGAGGCACGGTGCCTTCGGTCAGGGGGTCCCGGACGGAATGCGGAGACGAGGGTTACTCTGAGCGCAGCTCCGATTAGGGCAACGCGTAAGCCCTCCGCGCCATGTGGGATGTGGCAGAACGGTGTTCGTGAACGTGTGCGAGTGCTGAGGAAACCAAGCTGCTCCAGAAGAGAGGGCAGTGCGTTTCCCTACGCTCGGCGTGCACAGAGGGGCTCGAAGGGGCTACGGGCCTGGATGGTGCGTAGCAGACCCAGGTGCGCCTGGGGTTACTCAGTGTTCCTGCCGGGAACAGGGCGCCCCGGCTAGCCTCCCAGGTGTCCAGAAAGCTGTGCTGCCGTTCAAGGTATGCAGAGCAGAGGCCACCGCCTCCTGGAAACTGCAGCACGCCTCCGCTTCTGCACGGCAAACCAGGGCCTTACTTCCAGGCATGGCTTCATGCTGGGTGTGCCGGGAGCCACACAGCACGCTAAGATGCTGACTTTCTCCTCGAGCAGGGTGACTTCAGGCACGAGGGCGGGCCTTGCAGTGTTGCAAGCACAGCGTTCTCTCACGGCAGCTCACACAAGGGCCGTGACAGGGTCTTCCTGGGCACTTCGCACCCACCAGCCACGTTGTCCCGAAGGGCGTTCGAGGGCTCTGGAGACGTAGCGCTCCTCAAGGAACGCGCAGTGTGTGGTTGCCCAGCACTCGGCACGCACGGGGGTCCTCCGAGGGAATCAACCAGTGGACCTCGACGTTGCTCAGCCGGCCCACAGGTGTCTGGAGGCACTCAGGGACCTTGGAGGGAAAATGCTGCACGCCCGTGGGGCCTAGGAGTCCCCGGGCGTGTACTGCCTTGAGAGCAAAGCGACTAAGAACTCCCGGAAAGAGCCGCATGCCTCCCTTTCTGCGCGGCTACTCAGGGCCTAACCTGGAGGCCAGCTCTCACGTTGAGGTCCCCTTTGGCTCTAGAGCCTGCCGTGCGGACGGCCACCGCGGCCGCGGAAGCCCCTGGTTTAGAGAGCGCAAACTCATAATTTTCCCCGAAGCACTCTTCCAGGGCTCACCGGCCCGTCGGGAGCCGGGAATGTCAGGGAGCGTCAAGGCAGGCATGAAGGCCGCCCTCCAAATGGGAAAGCAGGGCTAGTTCCAGCAGGCCCCCGGGTTCATGGGCACACTCAGCGTACATCCCTGTGGTTTCTGGCGAGTCCCGGGAGACACCGGTCACCCTGCGTTTCCTTCCCCGAGTCAACTGATCGAAGGAGGGAGTCCCGCATCCAGCGAACTGTCTCAACCAAGGAAGGCCGTAGCTGCTCCTCTGGGCCTGGGGCTGCCTGCCGTGCCAAAGAAGGAACAGGACTTGAATTGCAGTAAGAACCCAAGCCGCCGTCCTCTAGGAGGCACGGTGCCTTCGGTCAGGGGGTCCCGGACGGAATGCGGAGACGAGGGTTACTCTGAGCGCAGCTCCGATTAGGGCAACGCGTAAGCCCTCCGCGCCACGTGGGATGTGGCAGAACGGTGTTCGTGAACGTGTGCGAGTGCTGAGGAAACCAAGCTGCTCCAGAAGAGAGGGCAGTGCGTTTCCCTACGCTCGGCGTGCACAGAGGGGCTCGAAGGGGCTACGGGCCTGGATGGTGCGTAGCAGACCCAGGTGCGCCTGGGGTTACTCAGTGTTCCTGCCGGGAACAGGGCGCCCCGGCTAGCCTCCCAGGTGTCCAGAAAGCTGTGCTGCCGTTCAAGGTATGCAGAGCAGAGGCCACCGCCTCCTGGAAACTGCAGCACGCCTCCGCTTCTGCACGGCAAACCAGGGCCTTACTTCCAGGCATGGCTTCATGCTGGGTGTGCCGGGAGCCACACAGCACGCTAAGATGCTGACTTTCTCCTCGAGCAGGGTGACTTCAGGCACGAGGGCGGGCCTCGCAGTGTTGCAAGCACAGCGTTCTCTCACGGCAGCTCACACAAGGGCCGTGACAGGGTCTTCCTGGGCACTTCGCACCCACCAGCCACGTTGTCCCGAAGGGCGTTCGAGGGCTCTGGAGACGTAGCGCTCCTCAAGGAACGCGCGGTGTGTGGTTGCCCAGCACTCGGCACGCACGGGGGTCCTCCGAGGGAATCAACCAGTGGACCTCGACGTTGCTCAGCTGGCCCACAGGTGTCTGGAGGCACTCAGGGACCTTGGAGGGAAAATGCTGCACGCCCGTGGGGCCTAGGAGTCCCCGGGCGTGTACTGCCTTGAGAGCAAAGCGACTAAGAACTCCCGGAAAGAGCCGCATGCCTCCCTTTCTGCGCGGCTACTCAGGGCCTAACCTGGAGGCCAGCTCTCACGTTGAGGTTCCCTTTGGCTCTAGAGCCTGCCGTGCGGACGGCCACCGCGGCCGCGGAAGCCCCTGGTTTAGAGAGCGCAAACTCATAATTTTCCCCGAAGCACTCTTCCAGGGCTCACCGGCCCGTCGGGAGCCGGGAATGTCAGGGAGCGTCAAGGCAGGCATGAAGGCCGCCCTCCAAATGGGAAAGCAGGGCTAGTTCCAGCAGGCCCCCGGGTTCATGGGCACACTCAGCGTACATCCCTGTGGTTTCTGGCGAGTCCCGGGAGACACCGGTCACCCTGCGTTTCCTTCCCCGAGTCAACTGATCGAAGGAGGGAGTCCCGCATCCAGCGAACTGTCTCAACCAAGGAAGGCCGTAGCTGCTCCTCTGGGCCTGGGGCTGCCTGCCGTGCCAAAGAAGGAACAGGACTTGAATTGCAGTAAGAACCCAAGCCGCCGTCCTCTAGGAGGCACGGTGCCTTCGGTCAGGGGGTCCCGGACGGAATGCGGAGACGAGGGTTACTCTGAGCGCAGCTCCGATTAGGGCAACGCGTAAGCCCTCCGCGCCACGTGGGATGTGGCAGAACGGTGTTCGTGAACGTGTGCGAGTGCTGAGGAAACCAAGCTGCTCCAGAAGAGAGGGCAGTGCGTTTCCCTACGCTCGGCGTGCACAGAGGGGCTCGAAGGGGCTACGGGCCTGGATGGTGCGTAGCAGACCCAGGTGCGCCTGGGGTTACTCAGTGTTCCTGCCGGGAACAGGGCGCCCCGGCTAGCCTCCCAGGTGTCCAGAAAGCTGTGCTGCCGTTCAAGGTATGCAGAGCAGAGGCCACCGCCTCCTGGAAACTGCAGCACGCCTCCGCTTCTGCACGGCAAACCAGGGCCTTACTTCCAGGCATGGCTTCATGCTGGGTGTGCCGGGAGCCACACAGCACGCTAAGATGCTGACTTTCTCCTCGAGCAGGGTGACTTCAGGCACGAGGGCGGGCCTCGCAGTGTTGCAAGCACAGCGTTCTCTCACGGCAGCTCACACAAGGGCCGTGACAGGGTCTTCCTGGGCACTTCGCACCCACCAGCCACGTTGTCCCGAAGGGCGTTCGAGGGCTCTGGAGACGTAGCGCTCCTCAAGGAACGCGCAGTGTGTGGTTGCCCAGCACTCGGCACGCACGGGGGTCCTCCGAGGGAATCAACCAGTGGACCTCGACGTTGCTCAGCCGGCCCACAGGTGTCTGGAGGCACTCAGGGACCTTGGAGGGAAAATGCTGCACGCCCGTGGGGCCTAGGAGTCCCCGGGCGTGTACTGCCTTGAGAGCAAAGCGACTAAGAACTCCCGGAAAGAGCCGCATGCCTCCCTTTCTGCGCGGCTACTCAGGGCCTAACCTGGAGGCCAGCTCTCACGTTGAGGTTCCCTTTGGCTCTAGAGCCTGCCGTGCGGACGGCCACCGCGGCCGCGGAAGCCCCTGGTTTAGAGAGCGCAAACTCATAATTTTCCCCGAAGCACTCTTCCAGGGCTCACCGGCCCGTCGGGAGCCGGGAATGTCAGGGAGCGTCAAGGCAGGCATGAAGGCCGCCCTCCAAATGGGAAAGCAGGGCTAGTTCCAGCAGGCCCCCGGGTTCATGGGCACACTCAGCGTACATCCCTGTGGTTTCTGGCGAGTCCCGGGAGACACCGGTCACCCTGCGTTTCCTTCCCCGAGTCAACTGATCGAAGGAGGGAGTCCCGCATCCAGCGAACTGTCTCAACCAAGGAAGGCCGTAGCTGCTCCTCTGGGCCTGGGGCTGCCTGCCGTGCCAAAGAAGGAACAGGACTTGAATTGCAGTAAGAACCCAAGCCGCCGTCCTCTAGGAGGCACGGTGCCTTCGGTCAGGGGGTCCCGGACGGAATGCGGAGACGAGGGTTACTCTGAGCGCAGCTCCGATTAGGGCAACGCGTAAGCCCTCCGCGCCATGTGGGATGTGGCAGAACGGTGTTCGTGAACGTGTGCGAGTGCTGAGGAAACCAAGCTGCTCCAGAAGAGAGGGCAGTGCGTTTCCCTACGCTCGGCGTGCACAGAGGGGCTCGAAGGGGCTACGGGCCTGGATGGTGCGTAGCAGACCCAGGTGCGCCTGGGGTTACTCAGTGTTCCTGCCGGGAACAGGGCGCCCCGGCTAGCCTCCCAGGTGTCCAGAAAGCTGTGCTGCCGTTCAAGGTATGCAGAGCAGAGGCCACCGCCTCCTGGAAACTGCAGCACGCCTCCGCTTCTGCACGGCAAACCAGGGCCTTACTTCCAGGCATGGCTTCATGCTGGGTGTGCCGGGAGCCACACAGCACGCTAAGATGCTGACTTTCTCCTCGAGCAGGGTGACTTCAGGCACGAGGGCGGGCCTCGCAGTGTTGCAAGCACAGCGTTCTCTCACGGCAGCTCACACAAGGGCCGTGACAGGGTCTTCCTGGGCACTTCGCACCCACCAGCCACGTTGTCCCGAAGGGCGTTCGAGGGCTCTGGAGACGTAGCGCTCCTCAAGGAACGCGCGGTGTGTGGTTGCCCAGCACTCGGCACGCACGGGGGTCCTCCGAGGGAATCAACCAGTGGACCTCGACGTTGCTCAGCCGGCCCACAGGTGTCTGGAGGCACTCAGGGACCTTGGAGGGAAAATGCTGCACGCCCGTGGGGCCTAGGAGTCCCCGGGCGTGTACTGCCTTGAGAGCAAAGCGACTAAGAACTCCCGGAAAGAGCCGCATGCCTCCCTTTCTGCGCGGCTACTCAGGGCCTAACCTGGAGGCCAGCTCTCACGTTGAGGTTCCCTTTGGCTCTAGAGCCTGCCGTGCAGACGGCCACCGCGGCCGCGGAAGCCCCTGGTTTAGAGAGCGCAAACTCATAATTTTCCCCGAAGCACTCTTCCAGGGCTCACCGGCCCGTCGGGAGCCGGGAATGTCAGGGAGCGTCAAGGCAGGCATGAAGGCCGCCCTCCAAATGGGAAAGCAGGGCTAGTTCCAGCAGGCCCCCGGGTTCATGGGCACACTCAGCGTACATCCCTGTGGTTTCTGGCGAGTCCCGGGAGACACCGGTCACCCTGCGTTTCCTTCCCCGAGTCAACTGATCGAAGGAGGGAGTCCCGCATCCAGCGAACTGTCTCAACCAAGGAAGGCCGTAGCTGCTCCTCTGGGCCTGGGGCTGCCTGCCGTGCCAAAGAAGGAACAGGACTTGAATTGCAGTAAGAACCCAAGCCGCCGTCCTCTAGGAGGCACGGTGCCTTCGGTCAGGGGGTCCCGGACGGAATGCGGAGACGAGGGTTACTCTGAGCGCAGCTCCGATTAGGGCAACGCGTAAGCCCTCCGCGCCACGTGGGATGTGGCAGAACGGTGTTCGTGAACGTGTGCGAGTGCTGAGGAAACCAAGCTGCTCCAGAAGAGAGGGCAGTGCGTTTCCCTACGCTCGGCGTGCACAGAGGGGCTCGAAGGGGCTACGGGCCTGGATGGTGCGTAGCAGACCCAGGTGCGCCTGGGGTTACTCAGTGTTCCTGCCGGGAACAGGGCGCCCCGGCTAGCCTCCCAGGTGTCCAGAAAGCTGTGCTGCCGTTCAAGGTATGCAGAGCAGAGGCCACCGCCTCCTGGAAACTGCAGCACGCCTCCGCTTCTGCACGGCAAACCAGGGCCTTACTTCCAGGCATGGCTTCATGCTGGGTGTGCCGGGAGCCACACAGCACGCTAAGATGCTGACTTTCTCCTCGAGCAGGGTGACTTCAGGCACGAGGGCGGGCCTCGCAGTGTTGCAAGCACAGCGTTCTCTCACGGCAGCTCACACAAGGGCCATGACAGGGTCTTCCTGGGCACTTCGCACCCACCAGCCACGTTGTCCCGAAGGGCGTTCGAGGGCTCTGGAGACGTAGCGCTCCTCAAGGAACGCGCAGTGTGTGGTTGCCCAGCACTCGGCACGCACGGGGGTCCTCCGAGGGAA